>NW_022146270.1:541875-568469 GCF_002938485.1 Sitophilus oryzae
TCAGGTACTTCGTTCGAGATTGTGTGCTGGACTATAAAATTGTGGTAAAATTTGTTCAGTCTTTGTTCCAAGTTTTGAAATTACATTCAAATAAAATATTTATGCATTTCATTATGAAAGAAAGAAACGACACCCTTTTAGATCTTTTTATATTTTATCCGATTTCGCTACAAACAAGACATCCGTCTATCGACTCCAATTGAATTCCCGGCCGTAGCGACTTCGACGAAATAAATCCGTTAATAATGTTACATCTGGGAAAAAACAGCGTCGTAAATAGCTGCGAACGGGCACGGACGTCGCGCCGTCCCATATGGGCAATAAGAATTTATCGGGTACCATAATATACAGGTCCGGAGAGAGTAATAGGACCCGATAGGGTGACAGGAACAGGACAAATTGCCGGCCAACCAGATTTTTATCTCTATATCGACAAGACGTTTTGTGTTTTGGTTAATCGATTCATTAATTAACGTTTGTCTAAACTTTCTATATTTATGTCATGCTCTTGGAAATCAAAATAGATGAATATAAGAGCATAAATCTATATAAGATAGAATACGAACTTCCACTAGCCATAGCCTTTTTAGCTTTGAGAAGGCTTTCGACTCGGTATATTCTAAGCCAATAATAGAAGCCCTAACGAAACAAGGTATAGACCGGCTTTATATAGCAACTCTCGCCAATATATACAAAGTAGCCAAAGCAAGAGTAATGAGTGGTATATATAACAACTCCAGTATTCCCAACGGGCAAAAATGTACGACTGGGAGACGCGATATCCCCAAAGTTGTTTACAGCAACTCTAGAAAAAATCTTCCGTGAAATAGACTGGACAAACAAAGGATTGAAAATAGAGTGTCTTAAAAATGAATGTTTTGAATTTAAAGAAATTTGCTTATTTTTAAATAGGCGGTTCATCTCAGGTCCAAAGTCCCGTGAGTTACTTCGAGAAAAATATGGTACTGCTGTGGGTGACTTGATTGAGCACTGCCATGCCTCCAGATTAATAAAAGAATGATACATTTTTAATTAGTTTTTTCCTCATAAAAAGGCATTACATTTGGGCTTTCACGTGCACATCGTCGCTGACTCCTGTATAATTTTAACCAGCTTTTTTTTCATTTCATAAAGGTATCAAATACACATAGGAGAAAGCAATGTTTCCTCTCCAATCCAAAAATATAAATTTGCAAACATCTATGCTCTTCGGCTATTTTTATGTCAACTGGTAGGAATTTTTTTTGTTGCCGATGTAGTTCCCGTTAAACGAAATTAATTGTCATTCGACGTCTGTTTTGTAATCGATTCAAGAAGAAAACAGCAAACAAATAAATACAAACAGGCACAAACGAACAGAACCTTAACAATATTCAAATTATGTGGGCGAAAAAGCTTCGCGCAACTATAGCGTGGCGTTTCCTGTTCCTTCCCCGATACTTTATCCTGTCGCTGGCCAGAATTTACATGTTTCAATTTAATTAAATCCGAGTAAATTTAAATTAAGCTCTCATTTGTTTCGATCCTTGGATTACATGCACAGGAGGAAAACAGTGGCGTACTTCTCCTATTGCTTTTATTTGTCTGATGATCATATGAACGAAACACGTGTCAGTTAAAGAGTACCTGGTTTTTAAGTCAGTTCAAAATTCATTCAAAACATACTACATTTATTACATTCAAAACTGAAGCGGTTTTTGTTAGTTAGCAGGTCCACCCGCCGCGCCGCGCCGGTACTAGAAAATATTTTGACTTCTATATGGTGCCTGCAGTGATGTAAATATATCGAAAATTAAAAATTCGTCAGGCAAATATTGTAATAATTTCATTCTTTAAAGTTTTATTTGCATTAAATTACCAAAAAAAACATTTATTTGAAGTTTTTCTATGTAGAAAGTGTTAACATAAACGTTTTAAAAAAAAGTTTTAACACCTTTTAGTTAAAATATATAAAGGGAAAATAGTTGAATTTCGACCACGGTCAAATATCTACCAAACGCCTCCTTACTAATGTGTAAGAGTATGATTTCCTTAACAGATGTCATGTAGCGTTCGGTAGTATACAGAGAAGGTATCAAAAGTCAAATGATGCGTTGTTCCAAAGAAAAAGGCTGATAATAGATGTTCCATGTGTAAAAGTTTTTGGGGGAAAAATGATTTGCCGATTGCACAGACATTGAAGATGCTGCCTATTATATTATTATTACTATGTATATTATTTGTATTGAATGCATTTGAGGTTGAATGGTATTTTTTAACGATGTTTTAGATAAATTACCAATTAAAATGTTTAATTGATATTATCCCACTAGTCGATATTAGCCACTAAAATGATAAAGTGTGTTTTATTTAAATTTTTATGAAAAAAAACTATGGTAATTGATTAACTCATGCTTGTATTCTTAAGATAAATATTTCTGGTTGTACGTAAAAAATATCAATGCTCTATACGGGTGCGTCTCGAAAGTGGCTCACCCCTATAACTTTTTTTATTTTTTCAGATAACAAAACGAGATTTGGTATGTTAGTATAATATGACATAAATTAGGATTTATTGACGTATATTAAATTGTTTTCGGTCACTTCCTGTTTCACGGGAAATGACTTCAACTTTTGAATTTTAAATGGCACCCTCGGTATATTTTTACTTTATTCGACAGAAAATGGCATTCTAAATTCTAAATAGAATGACATACATGCCAATTTTTGACATTTTCGGTTAAAAACAAATCGTATTTAAAATTTCAATCTAGAGTGCCATGGCTGCGTTAAAAACACTAATTTTTAATCAAGGAGCCTTGGAAAAAAAGATTTGACCATTTAATGTTTTTCCTGTCTTGTCCTGGCCGGTTAAAAGATGCCTAAATCGTATTTTTAAGCATATCTCAATTTTTTCAAATGGAACAAGGGTGGCTCATTAGCATATTTGAAAAAAGCATTTTTTTATGAATAATCTGGTACCATAGAGCTGGTATGTCGAGTCAAATTGTCTTTATGAACATCATGTTACAATTTCAAATAAACCATATGCGAAAATGTCAAAAGTTGACATATGATATGTCATTCTACTCAGAGTGTCATTTTCTATCGAACAGAATAAAAATATACCGAGGATGCCATTTAAAAATCAAAAGTTGTAGCCATTTCCGGTGAAACAGGAAGTGGCCAAAAACAATTGAATACGTCAATCAATCCTAATTTATGTCATATACTAACATACCAAATCTCGTTTTGTTTTTATCTGAAAAAATAAAAAAGTTATAGGTGTGAGCCACTTTCGAGACGCACCCCCCGGTATATGCCAAATTAAATGAACTGGAATTTGTTTGTTATAGGTGGTCGATATTCGACCTCTTTCCCCTAAAAAATGCAAGGCTTGCAAGAGTCTAACGCAAGACCAAGAGAGTCTTGATCGTGCATTTGCTCATCACTAGTTTGCCTATTTATACTATTTGTCTGAGATACTATCATAGTATAAGGAAACTAGTAGCTTTACTCCTTGTCAAATCCTTTGTTCTTTTTCTGCCACTTTATATGACCTTGTTTTCGCGTCGCGTGACCACTGACGTAGCTGTATAGTCGTGGTCTATAACTAGGCAAAGTATAGTCGTGGTACTAGCCATAGTTTCACAGAGATGTATTTAGGAAAATATGAGTTCACAATAAAATAAAGTAAAAAAAATTGATCATCGAGTAAAAATTTGCTTGAAAACAAAATATTTTCACATTTTGTGTAAGTAACAATTCTTCTGTATCTGAAAATCTTCTGATGAAAAGAAATGGCGGAAAAAATATATAATGACATATCTTTATATTATTATCTATTTCAAAGATTTTCTACAACTTTTTTTAATTTAAAACAAGTTTAATTTTAACATTAATGTGTTTGTTTTGTAGTAATATATTGGTTAGGTGATTTTCATTGGATCACAACACATTGTACTAAATAATAAAATAACATATTTAAGATTACAGTAAGGGGTTGGAACCTTTGGTATTATACAGCAAAATAAAACACTAAATCACCGCAATACACCAAAACACTTTTACTTTTAACTGGACGCGCGTTTTGCTAACCATGTTAGCATCATCAGCAGATGATTAAGACTAATCGAAAAAATTCTAATAATCTAAAAAAACGCTCAAATTGTACTTTTTATATTAGTCTTAATCATGTGCTGATGATGCTAACATGGTTAGCGAAACGCGCGTCCAGTCAAAAGTAAAAGTGTTTTGGTGTATTGTGGTGATTTAGTGTTTTATTTTGCAACATATTTAAACTTCAATAATTGCTAATAAACTTTACAGAAATTTCAAAACAGAAAAGGAACAAGAACAATGAGAAATAGCCTCACTACTTTCTCACGTAATAAAAGAATAATTTTTTAGTTAGGTATTGTTACCGAGTCCCGAAGATACCGAAAGAACTGGGAATTAATAATTTCGAGTCTCGGTTCTATGATATCTCAAAAGAACCGGGAATTTCCAGTTCTGAACCCTAGCTACCATATTATCAAGAAATTATGTTTTTTAACTAAAAACTAAAAAAAATTCCAGATTTTTTTCAAAAAAAATTGCGCAGAAAAATCCTCACACACTCGAACCTCGCAGGTCGACGGACGGAACTCAACTGAAACGCTCTGCAATCTACCGATATTCGACAGATTGTAAAAACTGGCAGAAAATATTTGGGAGAGTGCAACTACTCTTTTCCTTCTACTATGGTACTATCACAGATTATATTAGGAACAAGATTTTTATCTGTATACTTATAGGATACCTAATCTGTAGACTATCTAGAAAATTCGCCCGTTTAAGAAGACACCAAGACAAGGCGTTTGTACGCGACACGAAATTACATCTCTACGTTTCGTTTCTTAATATTTATTCTTGTCATATTTCATAAGGGTTTACCGACCAATAAATAGCGAACGCCCAGCATTTTATAGGCACTAAATCTTCGCTTTTATATAATTTTTTTCCGTCCGTCTCTCCTGTTCTCAAAGAGATAATGTTATTATTCTGGCCGTACATCGTAAAGTAATATATGCACCAACAGCTGCAGTACTCTCAGTGCAACTCGCTTTGTTCGCCCTTGTAGAATTTAACGTCCATTGTCGCAAGAATTCGAATTAAAATCTCAACGACTGCTCGCTTAAGACTTATTCGCTATTTGTTGATGGCTTCTGATTTTCGTTGGAAGGATTGTAACCAAATACAATAATTGCAAATTTTTGTATTCATATTCATATTTTGTAGATTCGTGATATATTGGTTTCGTAATAACTGTATTTTTAATCAAATTATAGTTATTTAATAAGTTAATATAAACAAGGTTTATCCACAAACACATATATATAAAACTTAGCACAAAGCATTAGTTTTAACAATCGAATTTAAGATAGCATTTGTTGTTATGGTACCTAACTATATTGTTTAGTATTGATAACAACAAAAGTTTGACAAAGCAATAGTTATTTGTGTAATTACTGTACTTATTGTGTATTTTTAATGGCCAAAAACAAAAAAAAATAAAATTGATAATTTTAATATTCCTTGTTGCCACCTCTAGCCCTTATGCAGGCTTCTATCTGCGCTGGCATGCTTCTTATCAAATTATCAATGTTGTCTTGGGGTATGTTTTCCCATTCTGCCAATGCTGCATCAATAAGCTGTGCAATATTTCCTGGATTGTTTCGATGAGCTCTAACCCTTCTTTTGATCTCTCCAAAAAAATATTTTTTCCTTCTTTTGACCTAGTCCCACAAGGGTTCGATAGGGTTTAGATCTGGTGAACATGCAGGCCAGTCCAAAACTATGACACCTTCCATTTCAGGACATTCTCTAATCACTCTGCTGGTATGGGGAGGTGCACTATCGTACAAGAAGTTAAAATTATACCAAATTGCAGCTCTCCAAAGACTAACGATTCGTTCTAGCACCAAATCAACATATCTCCGACCCGGAACATTACAGTTCCTCCTTTATATCTTGGTACAGATTTGGCTGATCTTAGGCGATCTGATCTTAGGCCAATTATGGTCTCATCCGAAAAAAGAACATTTTGTCAATTCTCAGTTGAGCAGTTTTGATGTTGAAGGCATCAATTTAGCCGGTCAATTTTATTTTGCCGAGATAACTGTGGGATCCGTAACTCTCTCCTACTGTAAAACCCTCGAGCACGAAGCTTTTTTCTTATGGTTTCAAATAAGACGTTCACACCTGTTGCTACCAGAAGTTGCTCTGGATGAGACACATTGGAATTTATTCTAGCAATTTGGCACAAGGCGGTCTTGTTATTCAGTTGTGACTCTTTGACGACTTTGTCTGGGCCTATCCTTGTGTGTTCCTAATTCCAAGTACCTTGCATATGTTTTCGATACAACACCCTGGGTAATGCCTACTATCTCTGCTACCTCTCTTTGGAGCATTCCTTGTTCGGTGAGAGCAATCATTCTTCCCCTCTGTGCATCTGTGAATCCAACTTAAGGCATTTTCTTTATTTTTTTTTTGGATCGAATGAAAATTACCGGACAATCGTGATTTTACTACTGAACACAAAATTGAAAAGAAAATAAATCGCGGCAGTCGTTTATTCTTTATTATCATGTTTATTTACAGTACGTCTGTCCGTACGTCTGTCCGTTCTGTAGCTACGGGGTATCCGTGAGAGGGGAACCAATATTCTCTCGATGTTTTTCGTAAAAAAAAACAGACGACGCGTCCCATCAATAAAAATTCAACAAATTTGCAAGTAGCCAATAAAATGAGTGGGCGGAGCGATTTGCGGTGACGCACTCGTCAAATCGACGTATAAAATATATTGTTGTTTATTTAAATGTTTTTTGTCCGCATTCCTTTCATAGACACTGATCCAGAAGACGTACTGTACTTAAAATTTTCTAAATATGTACTGTACAATAAAAAGCCTTATCTTAAAGTTGTATACCAATTTTTATCCTTGCAAAATATTTAGTCAGAAATAAAGAGTGACTCCATATAAGTTTGATTGTGTGTATACATATACATATACATATACATTTTTTTAATAACTTTTTGTAGTATATTATGACAAGATCAAAGTAGAAAGTAATGGCGTGCAAAAATGTCTATACGTTGTATAAATGTACTATCAAATGCTTTTGTGCCATCCAAATTATTTTTTTGGTTTATAACTATTCCATTAGGTTTTTATTATGACAGTGTTTGTAAACCCGTGATAATTGTGAAAAAGTGGCACTAAAAACTTAAAACGCTGTGCTGTGAACTGTGAACTGCAAAAACCATCGTGGATCGTGGCATAACTTCGGCAACGTCGGTTTCCAATGTTTCATAGGTATTTCATACATGTCCTTATATAAAATAAAGTTTCTTGTATGCAACACACTGTATTTTATTTATAAAATTAAAAGAAAATAATAATAATAAATTTGAATAAATAATATTTGGCGATATAATTCCGGAAAAAGCCGAATCGCTCCGAACTTTTCAAAAGCTTTGGGCCGCGACCGTTGCAAGAATAGCGCCAAATAGTGTTTACATTGTCCTTATGGGCACTTTCCAATCTCACGAGACAGATTTGCTGATAATGCTATTTAAAATATTTATAGCATGCCCATGAATAATCTCTTTGACAGGGAAACCGATACCCCATATCTACAGAAAGGATCTTTGGAAGGGATAGACGTACTGTATGCAGTTCGGTCCTGGACGATTATTTTTTGTCAATTCCTTAGGACCTGTTCGCCAAATTAATATCGGTAGCCGACAAATATTCCCTGCTGATTTCAATCAAAGGCAGAACAACATCTGAATCTATTGCTAATTATAATATTACTACGAATACTACAGACATCTAGTAACAACATAGAGGTAGAAAAAAATGAGTAAATCAACTTTTTGTCAGCTCCTCAGGTATTTTTTGTTGACTTTAAAAAAAATATTGAGTTATAATTATTAAATAACTGTATTAACATTGTAATGCGGAGTTTAAATATATTTATGATCATGTAGTAATCTTAGAAAAAAATGTAAAATGTCAAGATTTGTAATTAATTATCAAAGATTTTTTTTTAATTAATATTAAGTTGGTTCGTCGGGAAACCTGACCGCAAACACAATTTAACTTAGTAAAATGGGCATTAGTACACACAAACTAGTACTAAAAAAATTGAATAAAATTTTACTAACTATTTAACTATATACACATTTTTATAACACAATTACTGTCAATAATTGTGAAGTGACGAAAACTGTAAGTAGGTATGTATCTACTAAAAAAATAAAACCAGAATAAAAAATTTAGTCGTTAATTAAGCTAACTATACAAACAGGAAACAAAAAATAAGAAAAACTAAGTAAACCATATGCCCATAGCCGTAATATATCTTGTACGGGCCTACAACATTATTAAGTTGTTACATACGGGCGAAATTATAATTCAAACTTGCCAATAAGCGTATTTATTCAATCGGTCTGAAAAGCGTACGCTAATGGGGGCTTTACATCTGCACAGAGATGTACTCTATTTATTATGAGGTACCGGCGAGGTACGTACCGTGTAGATGTAACCCACTCGGAGCGTGTAAACACCGGCCTTATCATAGTTTATAGTGCATCGATTGTAGAACTATCGAGATCCTTGTATTTTTCCTAGTTCTTACTATTTTTATTCTCTTATAAAAGATATTATATTATGATCTCTTATCTATGAGAATTGTTGTGCAATACTTCGTATTTTACAAGCTTTTATTTTCTTAACGTGTTAGTATGGGTCAAATCTTGCAAGTTGAATTAGACAGAACGAATGTCAGTTCTTATCATTCGATTAGCATAAATTTGGTACACTTGCCTATCTTCGGTGGCAATGCAATATTATAGTACCATAAAGCAGTTATATAGGTATATTTCTTTTTCTTTTTAGGTTGCCGTCTCCCTTCTTCCTACTGATCTCCTGCCATCCATGTTATCTTCAATGGTCAGTATCCTGAGCACCTCGTATCGTTCATCCTTTAGGATCTGATCGACATACTATAGTTTCCTTTCCTTAAATAATACTATATTAATTATGTTTATATGTAGTTTCTGTAAATATAAAGCCAGCCCTCTTAGGAAACACAATCTCCATTTATTATGATTATTTGCATTTTAATTTTAACAATTTTTTTTGTAAACCTAATTGTTCCATGATCTCTCTATATCAGCATATCTCAAATATTATTTATTCTTTCAGACTGTGTTTAGGGGGACAAATTTAATAGAGGACCGGAGTAGAGGACTCCATATATACATAATCTCTAAGTTGGTAAGTTGACTGTTTTGGTTACAAAAATAGGTATCTATTTTTCTTGCATGTTTTTTTTTTATTTTGTTTCTAATGGCAATTTTGTTTCTATTTTGGTTAGGCTCAGAATTCCAGTAAGGTTCTTCTAAACCAGAAGAGGTGGGAATGAACATCTTACATACATAAGTTCTGTTTTGTGACTTTTTATTAACCTTTATAATAAATATTATAATTATAAACACGTGTTTTAATTAATTTCTTAATATTTACTAGTGCTTTGTGAATTTACAAAATAACTGTAAATTCGCTTTGTGAATATAAAAAAGTAATTGTAAATTCACTTTAATAAAATGTGTTAATTTGTTGTTGCCTACTCTACAAGAAGTTGGCGATTTTTAAAGATAAATTTACAATGAATAAGTAAATTTACTATGAGGTACACATTTTTTTGCATAAATTCAGAAAGAATATTTGTGAATATAAAGATATAACATATTTACATACATGCCACAAATTAGTCATACTAAAGAACGGATGGTAAATTTACTACAATAATCTGTGACAAGAAATAACCATAAATAATATTGTTATTAAATTCACAAATTAATTTTTTCAGTGTACTTCACGCGGAATTTCTTCAAACATCGTTTTCTAATTGTAATTGTTCGAATGTAAGTCGATGCAATAATTAAACGTGTGCTCAGTGGAAAATATACCCTCTTTCTCTCGGTACGAACTTAGCGGTTGGCGAAGTTCCCTGGGCATCCTAGGGATATTGTTATTTATAATTTATGAAGTAGTATCGATGAAATTATGTGTCGTACTGCCCGCTGGGTGCGAACAGAGAAACGAGCGAAACGGCCCATCTTCGCCCCTTTTCGATCGACTCTATGTAAACTCAGTTTTTGGAGAGTTTTTGTAAGGCGCTAAACAATAAAGGAGTTAAGAAATCTATTTTTGGTTAATTTAGCCTCATAGATAAGAGAATTTAATTAAATCTATTTATAATTTTATTTAGGGCTAAACGATTCGAAGAAATTTATAATTTGGAATGGAACCGATAGACAAATGGGAATCCTTTCTCAGTCATTTAGATTCTCAAGATCACTGTATCAGATTTGCGATTAGGAAAGATATATATATATATATATATATATATATATATATATATATATATATATATATATATATATATATATATATATATATATATATATATATATATATATATATATATATATATATATATATATATATATATATATATATATATATATATATATATATATATATATATATATATATATATATATATATATATCTATATATAACTAGTTATATATATATATATATATCTGTCTGCCATGTTCTTGTCAATAGAACTAGTGGATCTTTAAGATTTTTGTATTATTTAACATTTGTATTAGAATTAGGTCCTTGCTATGTCTCTCCACTGGAGAAAAAGACAACAAGCAAACAAAGATAGCAAGGCCTTCATCTTAAGGAACTAAGTCTAAAACCACAAAGTAACTGATAATACTTATCAGTTCCTTACATTAATATACGTTAATGCTCTGGCTGCTAAGCTAATGGATTCTGGAAATACCATTTACTCTAGACTGAGAAGGAATAGCGTTCCAAATTTTACAAAACGATTTTCTAAAGAATTGTGAGAGTGGGTTATTGGACAACTCCACTTGCTCTGAAACCTCATTAATCAGAAATAGTTCAGAAAAAGAAGCAGCTAAATAACCAGGATAAATTGCTGAGTAAAGCTTCATTCGGAACCTCCAAATTAGTGGAATAAATAATTCTTCTTCTTAGGCCGCCGTCTCCCTTCGGAGATTAGCGATCCAACTGGCTATATGATGGTGTGTGAAACCGCACCTCTGAAAATTTCAATTGATGCTCTTCCGAACCAACGACGCAGATCCTTAAGCCAGAAGTTTTGCCTTCTTCCCACTGATCTCCTACCTCAATTTTGCCTTTGATGACAAGTCTCAGCACCTAATAAATAATTAGTGGTTTCAATTAGCGCAGAAGTTTGTTCCTCTAATTCAATGAAAGCATTCAGAACATCAAAATTAGTGGTAGTAATCTTCAATTAGTGGAAAAATGTAACAAACTTAACTCTAGCCACTATATAGGTTGATTCTCAGTAAACCTTCCGTTTACATAAAATATTATAGCATGTAAATGAACAGGACAATGCACACTATCCGTTCCGTTTCCCTTCCGTTCCATATCCTTTCCTTCCATACATTTTTTTGGCGGACGGACTGAAGCGTATCGAAAACAGCGTTGTCAAGTTCTTACATTTAGCTTTCACCTCTTAATTAAATGTATTATCTTTTTCAAAAGATACAAATTTTTTAAAGAAAACTTGCGTAATGATATAAATTGTACAATAAAAAGTATGGAACTGATACGGAACGGAAGCTTAAGTATAGCGTCAATACAATAAAAAATACGGAACGGATATGAAATGGAAGCGGAAGGTATAGTGAGAATTAACCTTTATATACTTCAAACTTTGCGAGAAATGTAATTTTAGCTTTTGATTGCCATCCATCAAGAGAAAATTTGGTTAGAAATGAAAAGTTTATTGTTTTATAAGCTAAGTATTAGGCTTTCTCTATGGATACAACACTGCCTACGGCAAGCTGTTGCTAGGATATTGTATTAATTTTAGTTGTGTATTTTTTAGATATTGTAAAAGATTCTAAACTCATCAGTATAAAGTATAATTGAAACCACTAATTTATTCTACCATGTCGAGGAAAAAAAATCTATCTACAATTTGTGAAATACTCCTACCATCAAGTTATAGACACTATTTAAAAGTGCAAGTACTCGTCTCCGCTTTGGTGCTAAAACTCTATTAGCCGAGATGAGTTCCGAACACGATCTCCCCAGATATATACAGGTAATTCGAGAGAAAAATGAACGAGTATAGGTAATGACGGTAAGGATCGACGCATTCTTCGTTGGGTACCGAGCTCTCGGTACGGCAACACCATATAATTCAATTAAACACAATATAGCGGACGGGACCAGCCAGCGTCTGTACGTGTCCTCTATTAAAAAGTTATTTGTTGAACATTTTCAACGTTATTATGGTTGCAGCGGCAGCAACGTAAATTTGCAAAGTGAAATTCGATTAGAGCAGTTGATTGAGTATTATGTTTAGGTGCGCTCGACGCTCGGGCGATGGGTAATACGGGCAAATTAAAAGGTGACGGGTAAAAAATTGGTAATTCAGATAAAGCACTCTCTCTCATCTAAGTCTTAATATTAACCGTACTGTGCGCTTTTTTAAATTAAATTTTAAATAATCAATATACCCGGTGCGTCTGAAAAGTGGCGCATGCACGTCTATAACTTTTTTATTTTTTCATATAAAAAAACGGGATTTGGTTTGGTGCGAACATTTGATTTTAAATGACACCCTCGATATTTTTTTACTTTATTCGATAGAAAAAGACACTTTGAATAGAATGGCATATCATATATCAACTTTTGACATTTTCGCATATGATTTAATTGAATTTGTAACATGCGGTTCATAACGACAATTTGACTCAAAATACCAAGGTATCAAATTGTTCGAAAATAAATGTTTTTTCCAAATATGCTAATGAGCAACCCTTGTTCCATTTGAAAAAATTGAGATGATTAAAAATACAATATAGGCAGCTTTTAACCTGCCAGGACAAGACACGAAAAACATTAAATGATCAAATCTATTTTTCCAAGACTCCTGGATTAAAAATTAGTGTTTTTAACACAGCCATGGCACTATAGAATAAAATTTAAAATACGATTTTCTCTAAAGCGAAAATGTCAAAAGTTGACATATGATATGTCATTCTATTCAGAGTGTCATTTTCTGTCGAATAAAGTAAAAATATACCAACGGTGCCATTTAAAAATCAAAATTTGTAGTCATTTCCGGTGAAAGAAGCGAACCAAAAACAATTGAATATGTTAATCAATCATAATTTATGTCGTATATTAATATACCAAATCTCGTTTTTTTATCTGAAAAAATAAAAAAAATTATAGGGGTGCGCCACTTTTGAGACGCACCCGGTAATATTGATCACCTGTTAGCATCAAAACAAACCAAAAATTAAATAAAATACAGGATGGTCCGAATTGTATCCGTAAACTTCGGCAGCATATTCTGCAGATAAAAGTAAGTAAAAAAAATCGTATAAATTTATGTCCTATTACGGATGTACAGGGTGTAAAAGTTTCATTTTTATTTCGGTGTTTTCCAAATAATTTCTGAACTATAAACGATATTTGGATAAAAAAAATGGCATCTGCGTGTTTTTTGACATTAGAAATTTGATTTCGATGTCGTCAACATGACTCCTGCTTGTAAAGGGCGCCGCCTACACATTTCTTAACTATGGTTTGAAGAGTAATAACTTAATAATGTTGTTAAATAAACCACAATAATTATCAAAGCCATCTTGTCATATTGAAAAATAACTTCAAAAGAAATGATAATTGGAAAAATTGCAAATTGTTGGTGGCAAGTTCATTTCGCTCTTAAAAATTAACCAAGGCATGTATTGACATGATCCAAAAAACAAAATGCTCAGGAAACAGATGGTTCTGATAGAAAAATAAGAGTTTTAGGAAAATTTGTTCACGAAATTATTTCACAGGGTGTTTTAAATTTAGAATAAAAAACAACCATTCAATAAACCCTGTATAATAAAGCCTAATACTAAAGTTTTTAAAAAACTGAGGTTAACAATCAAAACTTATATATTTATTTATATTATACAGATATAAACATTTATATACAGCCAAAAAATCAAATTTGGGCTAAAAATAAAAAATATATAAAACTTTAAAGTTGACTTTCCATTGCGTTTTCTTTATCTGTGTGTATATTGTAAATAATTCGACGTTAAATAAGAGATCTTGCACTGAGGTCGTATGTACAAGATGCGTATAGTCTGTATACCTTTTCGTTTCACGCACGAACAGGTGCGGTATTTACCTTGATCATAACCCCTCCGATGTCGGCGAATCGATGACTATCGGTCAGATCTCTGCCCGGTACCACCCATAAACAATAGCCCAAATCGATGATCGAAATGACTGGGCACAAAGCGAAAAAAACCACGACCGATTCTTATTTAGATCGTCGAATTCGATAAGAACCATCGGGCGATATGAAAAGTCAAACTCGATACCTACACCGCGGTACAAATCAACATTATTAGATTTGTTCCAACTAGGGATCCAAGTTTAAAAAAAACGGTTTTTGATTAACCGGTTTTTTCAAACCCCATAAAAACCGATACAATTAACCGACCATAAAAAGAACTGGTTAACCGAATAACCGTTTCATAATAGTTTCTAACTACTGCGTTAAATTAATAGAAGCAATAATTTATGTATCACCAGTAAATATGTATAATAAATAAACAAGGGTATTACTTTACATCACTGATTTTCTTTCTAATATCTATATTGCATTTGAATCAGTTGTACTGGTACTAACATTACTAACTGTAAAGTAGTGATGGGATAACGCGAGCGAAAATTCGCTCGAGTACTCGATTATTGAAATAACCGATATTGCTCGGTTATGAACGAGCGACGAACACAAGCGATCCTAGAATGAAATAAATTGAAGTCCAACTCGATAGAAAGCCGAGCGAATTTTCTACATACATTGCAGGTAGCAAATTTATACATTATCCGTTGCGTATCTGAGTGACAAATTTAGAGTAACAATTTTACAACCTCGACAATGCTTTAAACTAAACTAAATCAAGCGAATTATTCGTCGCTTGTCGCTTGCTACTTACCACTTGCCATTCGTCACCGAAAGAATATGTGCTGTGCGCACGCAACTTACTGCTTGGCGTTACGACTTGCGAGTACAACAAGCGACGGGCGAAAACCCCTATATTTAAGTACGAGCGAGATTTCGCTCGAGCGATCCCTCGATTATTGAAATCGCTTGAAACTTGAGTACTCGATTATTGAAATTAATCGATTTTCCCATCACTACTGTAAAGCCTATAAAGAACGGATAATCATTACTAACCACTACAAACTATTATCATAGTAGAAGGAAAAGAGTAGTTGCACTCTCCCAAATATTTTCTGCCAGTTTTTACAATCTGTCGAATATCGGCAGATTGCAGAGTGTATCAGTTGAGTTCTGTCCGTCGACCTGCGAGGATCGAGCGTTGCGTCCCAGCACAGAGACGGATTTCCGAAAAATGAGTGCCTTACTGTGTGCTGCTATTGATTGTAGTAATAATTCAAGAAATTGTGCTTTGATTTTTTTTGAGAGTCTCTATTTGTGATCATGTTTGTGTTCAGGTTAATTTTCTCATGACTGATTACTACTGAATAATTTGATATTATTTTCATTTAAACCTCAATTTTTTATCCATTTTACTTTTGACAACCATCCCGTGCTTGCTGTTTAACGAACTGCTTCATGATTGAACAAAAATTTGCTAGTACCGAAAGTACCGTAAAAAAATGGACCCGGTTTCTTAGAGGCATGAACCCGAAATTACCGGTTCCGAAAAACAGTTCCGGTTCCGGAAACGCTATAACGCATCATAACCGTGAATCGTCCTCTACAGGGTGAGTCTTAAATAAGTACAAATATTTTTAGGGGTAGTATATTCTGACGCTAGAAATATGAGGATTTTTCTGCGCAATTTTTTTATGAAAAAAAAAATCTTAATTTTTTTTGGTTTTTAGTTAAAAAATATAATTTCTTGATAATATGGTAACTAGGGTTCAGAACCGGAAATTGGGATTTCAAAGAACCGGGACTCGAAATTATTAATTCCCGGTCCTTTCGGTACCTTCGGGACTCGGTAACAATAACTAAAAAATTATTCTATTATTACGTGAGAAAGTAGTGATGCTATTTCTCATTGTTCTTGCTTCTTTTCTCTTTTGAAATTTCTGTAATGTTTATTAGCAATTATTGAAGTTTAAATATGTTATTTTATCATTTAGTACAATGTGTTGTTCAATGTATTAGTTATCCAATGAAAATCACCTAACCAATATATTACTACAAAACAAACACATTAATGTTAAAATTAAAATCTTTGAAATAGATAATAATTTAAAAATATGTCATTATATATTTTTTTCCGCATTTCTTCTCATCAGAAGATTTTCAGATACAGAAGAATTATTTTTAGACACGTTTCTTACAATAGTAACGAAGAAAGAGAAAAATAAAGAATAAGGTTATCTACCAGTCTCTTCGTCCCTCATCATATTTAGTTCAAAAATAAAAAATATGTATAAAAAACAAATAAAGCTTGAGGAATCAGCAAATTAAAAACAAAAAATCGCCAAAGAAATAAACGAAAAATAATAATCAGCTGACACACAGTCTTAATACACAGGTCAGTTCTTTTGATTCTTGCTTTTAGACTGGTATCGAAGTCACCGTTCCAAATAAGATTCATGAACGATTACAATAATTCTAGTTGGAACGCAAAATGTATCGTTCGCTAAAGGATTCTTTATTCTTTCGTTGATGGAATGCTCTACTGCGCATAAACTTAACCGTATCAAGAAGGGTTCTCTGCTATATTGGAACAAACCTATTATGCCTAGGTATCAGCGAGATTTTGATGCATTCTTTCGGTGTTAATACACCTACAAGATTACATTAAATTAGATTGATAGACAAACAGGTGTTTGTTCTTTAGGGTCATTTGATTTGGTCAATAGACAGTTAAAGGAAGGCACAATACGTATACGTATCTCTCGACACGTAACGCAGAAACTGCGTTGTCGTGTAAACAAGAGTTAAAGTAAGTATTTTGGGGTACTTAACGCAAATGGTACATTTGTAATTCTAAATTATTTTGTAAAATAATTTATTTAATTTTAAAACTGAAAATGGATATCTATTATTCCATTGATTCCACATTAAATTTATAAAAGTAATATCGAAAAATGAAGAAAATTATAAATGGAAATTATTTTATTACAAAAAGTAGATCTAAAAACTTAAAATGCTCTTAGTAACAAAAAATATTGGAAAACAGACACAGTTTTATGATTATTTATTAGATTCCATCTCTTAGAATCCTCATATTTATGGATTTTGGCTAAGAACTAGCATTTAATTAAATAGATTCCAAAATGAGTTTTTCATACTAATTTATTGTAATAAAATAGGCCCAGTTCTGTTACACTGGCCCCAAAATTTATGAAATAACTTAATTACTAGCCAGTTGTGGAAACGAGTTGTTTGTGAATTTGTACGTTCGGCATCATTCGGGTGAAAATCGAAACTCCTTAGGCTCGATACGTTTGCGTTTTGTACGTATACGTAAAGGCACGTAAAGATACGTATCACGTATCCGTAAATGCAAGTGAATTTCTCACTGCGTAAGCGTACATGTCAAACGATACGTTTACGCTACGTCTTTGGCCGTGCTTTAACTGTCTAATAACCGAGTCATCTTATTAGACAGACGGTAGAATTTGGATTTAGTTAGCTCACTGCCTACAAATGCCTAAATGATCAATTTAGAAAATAACTTTATATTATATTGTTTGAATTTCAAAACTTTAGCATTAACTTACGAACAAGTTTTTGATCCTCTCTGTCAGTAAAAATCCTATTTATTTTTCACTCCCATTCTCATTCGTGTTATAAATTGTTTTTGAATTATCCATATTATTTGCCAGAGTTGCTGTTAAATGGCAATTAGTTCAGAATGTATATAATAATTAACCATTCTCTTGCATACCAGCTATTACAGTGATTCTACGAGGTAGTTTCGCAAACTTAAGTTAAGTGTTTGTAATAACTTTTGATCATAAAACGGATAATTATTAAGGTATTATAAAGGAATTTCATTCCAAAAAAAAAGTATTTTAGGTTTTAGAAGGTATCCAATATACTTACAATAAAAAAGATTTGAAATTAGTAGTAAGAGGTCCCAGTGGCGGATATAGAGGGGGGCCCATGGGGCCCGGGCCCTCCCTAAAATCTATAAATTGGGTTAAAAATAGCGCCCTAAAAAGCATATTCTACATTATTTTTAATTTGCCCCCATAAAATAAATTTCTGTATCCGCCCCTGAGAGGTCCTACATATTTTTATAAAGGGCAAAATGTGCCTTTTTGTGCAAAAAAGTATTTTTTTTGTGCAAAAAAGTATTTTGAAATAGTATACATTTCTTATATTTAATAAATAATTAAATGTTGTTCATAATTCCGTTTCTGTCTTGATTAAAAAAGAAAAAAAAATTGGCATCAATGATTTAACATAATTTGGTAAAATTTTTCCATTGATAATTTGTTTTAGCACCAGTATACCAATCGCTAAAACTAAAACCCTCTAACTATTTCAATATATACCCAAGTAGCATCTATCTGACTTCGAACTAAATCTGACCTGAAGCGACGTCAGACTTTGTGCAAATTTAGGTCGGGTGCTGGTGATACGACCGGTGACGTCGCTTTCCTATTAAAAGCGACGTCGTTGGATCCGAGTCGGTAAATCCAACGATCTGTCGACGTACAAAATAACAACGTACCATTTTTATTAATTTTCCAACGTCGTTCCCACGTTGGCTTGCACGATGTACATATACTTGAACTAGTCCGACGTCTACCCGTTGTCCGAATAGGATACGTCTCACTGATAATCCCTAAAGTAACGTCCAATTATATTTTGTTGTATTTTATGTTCATATTTATAACCTAATTTACGTATCTTTATTTACTTCCGTAAATACAACCCATTAAGTAGCATTTGCGACCTAATGAACATCATGAATATAACCTAATAAAAAGTTTTTGTAAACATACTCAATTTTTTTATTATGCCTAAAACACTAAAAAGGCATTTACACATTCATCTACATTTTACAGAAAGAGGTCGAGGCTTTTGCAAAATAATAATAGTAGTAGTGATGTCTTACCTGCAATTATAAATGATTTTTATCCGGAAGAGATGCTGCATTACACTGGTGCATCTTAATTTGATTTTTTAGCTTAGGAAACCAGACCCATCCTCCTCCCACATGTGAGGTTAGGCTTAAAAAAGGGGCTGCCCATTTTTTTTAAGAAGAAAACAAAAACTAAAATATAGTTGTATAAATCTACAAATCACTGATACGCAAAGTGAGGTTGCGTGGCGTACATTGGAATTATATACGTCATAATACGATTGCCGGTCGTCCGGTTTGATGACTTCGGTCGTGTGAGACGACTAATGTTGGAAACCCGGTCGGAATTGGTATATTGGTAGTTCATATTAAGTCGGACACAGAAATCCGCCATTCTTAACACGTATCCGATTGTCAGCCATTTTAAAATCGTTTTTGTTTTTAAAATTTATATTCACATTTCGATTTCTAGTAGAATAATATTGATAAGGTTGAGTTTGGGAGGAACGACAGTACAGTTTTATGATTAAACCAGCTAGAAAATTAAAAAAATATTTTGCGAGTAACTTTTTTATAGCTATTTTTAATTTCATAAATCTACCTAATTTTGAAGGCGCTCGTTGTTTTCCGGAGCATTTTAATCAGATATATCAAAAAAGTGACTTCCGTTGACAAAACTGATGTCTGGATTAATGATTCAGAATTATTATAATATGAAATTAGATAGGCACTTAGTTATATTCGAGGAGTGATTATGAATCCATTTGTAATTAGGTAGTTTGGTTAGGTTTTTATGTATTCTTGGTAGCGAATATGAAACCAAACGTAACGTAAGTGCTTAGCGACGAATTTTAAGTAACTAAAATCCAACGTAATATGACGTTGGTAATTGGTAGGATTGCATTCCCTATTAAGTCAGATACCGACGTCGAAGCGACCCGAATCTGTATTCCCCATTTAGGTGCAAATAAGGGTCGTCAGGCGGTCGAACCGACGTTGGTACCCGACGTCGGGTTTATTGAACGCGACGTATACCCGACGTTAGATAACCTCCAAATGCTACTTGGGTATATTACGCTAGCTACTGTAATTTTGGAGTTACGATTTTTTAAAATTTTTAACCCCCTCCCATACCCCCTTACAACCCCCCACCAAAAACTAATGGCCTGATTCTCGGACGCCACAGCATTTTTGTGCCAAATTTGGTTAAAATCGGTTTAGCGGTTTTTGAGTTATCGTGTTACAGACAGACGGACAGACAGACAGACAGACAGACACCATGAAAATATTTTGTATTTAGGTCATGTATGACCCAAATAACTCATTCTGAGAGAAAATTAAAAAAAAATGTTTTTGCCGATCTTAATAGCCTACCATACCTGTTGGTATGGTCGGCTAAAAATGTAAATGTCAAATACAAATATAAAAAAGGAAAATTTAAAAAATTGTAAAAACACACTTTTGTCACAAACAAACATCTAGTCTCTTTACATAATCAATTGCACTTGGTGTTGCCTTCAGGAAATCTCCAAAATCTCCCTCATACGCCGTAAAGACGCATTCTTTCCTAATACGACGAACAGTCTTAGACCTCCACCATTACATACCGAAGTGGGGATCTTTCCCCATTTATAGAGGGAATACAAATACATGCATTTGCCTCTTGCAAGGCTGCTCAAAACCAGGAGGTACTGTTGAAATACATGTGAAACCCTGACTTTGTCGGGAAGCTTTTTCCATCCACTAGTTCATTCATGCATCATATAATAAGTGTAATATAAACATTCCAAGTGTTTTTGATGAGAGTGATGGTTTTCTTGAGCGGAGTCTATTAATATGTAAATCTGATATATCAGAATGTACCGGTAGTTCCCGGTTTAGCAATATTTTCCTGTGTTCTCTATGCAAAGCTTCTTTTCTCCTCAAGTTAGGGGGATGTATATTACTTAAAAGTGACAGATACAGGAGGTGTCCCAAATTGCAAAATTTTCAAAAAGACCCTGTAGCTTAGAAACGAAGAGGGCTATGAACATTTTGTTTACGGCATCTTCCATTTGACAAAAAAGTGGGAAAGGTTTGTGTAGACCGCGCCCTTCTATCGTCACTAATAACGGAGATACCGTATGATTTCAACCAAAATGGGACACTCTATACTTGGGTACACACAATTCTACATGGGTAGACACAATTCGGATCACCCTGTACCAAATAGCGCACTTAGCAGAAAGCTAGCTAACTGTGAATACGACTATATGTAGCTATATCCAGAATTTTTTTTTTTATTTTAGGATATTACCTAAAAATATTTAATATAAAAACTACCCACAGATACACTTAATATAAATATATATTGAACATGAATTATTAAGGAGCCCTAATATTCTGGTATTCACAAAATGACTGGTAACTTGATGTTTTAAGAAATGCGAATATTAACAAGGGAAATTATGAAAACAGTACCATAATAGAGACATTATTAACAAATTATGGGATGAAGTAGCTAGAGACATGAATTCGTCGAGTAAAGAAAGTATTTTGTAAAATTTTTCGTTTTATTTTAAATCCAAACTTTATTTGGAAATAATTTATTATTTCGTGTACCGTTAGTCAAAGTTTTTGTGTAGATCAAAAATAGTTTCAAAATATTATTCTGTATTATAATTTTTGGCGCAGTATGGTATGTGTTAAAAAAACAGACGGAATTAACCATAAGCTATTATCCTATTCTGGAAGGCAAATTGTTTAAAATTAAATCGCTATTTTTAAGATTAATTATAGGGATTTTTTTGATAAATTCTGCTTTTTTGTGAAAAAAACATGATACAAAATATTTTTTTAGACATAGATACCTCCAATCACAAGTATGTATTGTTAACGAAGTGCAAATTTTAATGCCTGAGATTATCAAAACCGCATTGCAGTTCTTTGATTATTTAGCCTGCTATCATTTCAGATTATATAAAATAAAAGACAAGAAAATTCAAATGGTTTATTTTGAAATTATTTTTATTTTCAACTTCTAGAAAAGTCGATGAATATTTAAGTAGTCTTTTAAAGTACCGTGTAACTGATATGCTTGGCATGTTGCTCTATTATAAGCTCTAGTTATCGGTACCGGATGAACTGCTACTTATTAATACTACTGAATCTTCCACAACATTGGTTGTCAGATTGTGTATCATACCTTCACGGTCAATGATAATATTATGCAAAAGACAGACGCATTTTACAATTGTCTCCGTCGCCGCCGTTGGTACATTGGTCTCAATAGCTTTTCCTAAAATCCTCCATTTGGCCACAATAATCCCAAAAGCGCATTCTACGCATCGTTTGGCCCAGGAAAGTCGGCTGTTAAAATAATATTGTTCTTCCGTTAACCGCCTTCGTGGATATGGCTTCATTAAGTAGTTCGTTAAAGGATAAGTCTCATCCCCTACCAGAAAATATGGAAATTAGATATTACTTCCTGGAAGAGTATTTTCTTTGGGCATGTTAAAGTTTCTACTTTGTAATCGAGCATATGTAGCGGAAGAACTGAAAATTCCTCCGTCACTTTTCTTACCATATGCACCAACTTCCACAGTAATAAACCGATAATCAGCATCTACAACTGCTTGCAATACAATAGAATAAAACTGTTTGTAATTGTAAAACAGGGCTTCCTGACTTTTCGCACTTCATTCGAATATGTTTACCATCAATCGACCCTACACAAAGTTAGCAGATTCCAGATTTCCCAATATTTTGTTGCAGAATCAGAAAGAAATGTTGTAGTTGGTTCTGGCAAATGCTTTTGGACAAAAACTTCCCATATCGCAGAACAAAGTTTCCTAACTATATTCACTACTGTAGATACTCCCACTCGGTACGCAAAAGCCAATGACCTTTTTAGAATTTAGAATTTAGAATGAGTGGGAGGGGGGTTAATCACTTCGACCTTACAGATCCATTGTGTCCCCCTTTCTTGAATCATAACTCATCATACAGTCCCAGGGCTTTGACAAAAGCCAGTATCTGGGACGGTTTTATAGAGGGTAGTTCTCCATCTCCAATATCAGTCGTACCAAAATTCATGGCACGAATGGTTGTCATCTCGGCGCACTCAGTGATGAGGTGTACTGGTGTTTCCCCATCTTCCCCACAGAATCTGCATTCGCCGTTTCTTCTTAGTTTCAATCTACTGAGGTGTTCGTTGAGGAGACAGTGTCCTGTTAAAAACCCCGTGACAATCCGAAGATTGTTCTTACTCAGACCCAGGAAGATCTGTGATTTTTCTTCATCATAAGCCCTCAGAAACTTCTTCGAGTGTCTTAGACCATTGGAAAATTTCCATTCCAGGTTGCGGATGGAATCTTCCAAGTTCTTGAGTTCCGCCTTGAGTTGGTTACCACTTGGAAAGCAGAACGGTTCTGGTTCAGTTAGTGGAGTGTTCGCTGCTTTCCTAGCTAGATTATTTGCTTTTTCATTGCCTTCTATCCCTTGGTGAGCAGGCACCCAGTGTAGGAGGACTTTGTTTTCTTTGCCTAATTTATTCAGCTTCTCTATGCATTCTTTGACCAATTTCGAATTGATTGATACTGAGTTGATCGCCTTTAACCCAAGCTGCTTGACTATCAGATAAGATGGCTATTTCTTGTTTCCGATAGTTCCTATCTAAGATAAGTTGTACGCATCTCTCGATAGCGTAGATTTCTGCCTGTAGGATACTAGGGTAAGTGCCCATTGGTTCGGAGTAATTAGCTCTCGGCCCAAACACTCCTATCCCTGTTCCCGTATTGGTTTTGGAAGCATCAGTATACCAAGTTATGGTATGGTCTTTTAACTGCTGGGCAAGCGTTTCGCTCTTCCAATCCTTCTTATTGCTCAATACTACATTGACATGTTTGTCAAAAGTTGTACGTTCTTGGCATATCGTCCACTGGGAGTTGCAGGAGTGGTATTTCCTTTTTGAGGGTGTTCCAAGCCCCTGATCTGACAATTCTCCCAGTATTAATTCCGTTTGTGACCATTCTAATCATTGTCGCATTGGCATATCAACCAATGACAATGTGCAGTGGTGTTAGATCTAGAATGACCTCCATTGCTGCTGTTGGATAGGTTCTCAAGCCAATGACCTTGTCCCAGTAGCAATAAACCTAGAAAAAGCCGTAGTTAATACAAATACAGTGATGACCTAAAGTCCGCCCCCCTTTATCTTTTGAACTTTTTGGTATATGAAACTTGGAATGATGGTATATGTGCAAGCTTTGCATTTTTTGACACATTTACAGCTGTCATTGATGTCAAGAGAAGAGCTGGACGCGCATTTGAAATATTTTTTTAACTGGAAAGGGGGTCAAGTAATACCTCATTTTGAAGGTCTTTTGATGCTCATAATATTCCCCAGTTTTAAAAAACATTTAGTTCAGTAATAAGTTGAAAATGAGGTATTACTTGAACCCCCTTGAATATTTTGAAAGCGCGCGTCCAACTGTCATATCTTGACATTTACAACTGTCATTGATATCCCAATAAATACAGAACTTGCTCATTAACCATCGTTCCAAGTTTCATTAGAATATACCAAACGGTTCAAAAGTTAAAGGGGTGGACTTTAGGTCCTGACTGTATAATTAAGGTGGGCACAAAATTTTTAATAATTTAAAGGAATATAAAGTTACCGCTTTTATTAGTCCTCTGATTCGTTCAATACGGCTACTAAAATCTTCTCTCAACAATACATGCATTACATTTTTGTCACTTACTTTTTTTTACTTTTGTAGATCTGGTAAAAAAAAGTTTAGTCACCATAATTAAGTCATTCTATATGAATTAATTTTAATAAGTAAAGTCTGCAACAATACACAGACAAAATTCCTTATTATAATACTTTATTCATTTTTAGCTTAAACCGATTTTGATAGTTCTTGAGAGTTTCTAACCAACTGTCCCCATTTCTTTCTACTTAAAAATCTTATTCATTATTGTTTTTTTTTAAACACCAATGCTTTGATCCTCGAAGTCTTCTCAAGAAATGAACCCGCTATAAAAAAAAACTAACATTACTTTTACTTTTTATAAATCAATTGGACATATTGCAAATTGCCAAAACAATTGGAATATTATTTTTAAATTGAAAATAGTGTGGTACTAGTTAACTGTTCTTTTGAATTTGACTTTGATTTATCCATAAAAAACCCAAGTAAAATGTATCAATATGAATATTTTATTTAATATAGAAACCATCCAGATACGTTTTATAGGCATATAAATTGAATAGATTAATTTTATAAGTTTATGAATAAGAAAATTTTTTACTAAAAAAAGTTTTAAACAATTTAACGAATTTGCGAATCAGAACAAGGAAAATTATGAACATTCACTTTTATGCACAAAAAATGTAAATTAACACTAAAATTATCTCAAAAGTGATGAATAGGTCTATAAAAATTTGGGTCGAAATTGTTTAGACATTTATTTGTTAAAATGCGCATTAATAAAGCTTCTCCTATCTTGTAATATCCTATAAAAACAAAATTCTACAAACTGTTCACTTTAAAAATTCGTACTTAGCCAATTTAGCATTTTAATAAATAAAGTCTACAATAATACAACAGACAAAAATTTTTATTATAATACTATACAGGGTGGTAGTGGCCGGCCGTAGCTCCATCGTTAGTGTGTCGATCTGCGGAGCGGAAGGTACTGGGTTCGATCCCCAGCCAGCACGGTCGCTTTATTTATTTAAATAAAAATATTTATTTATCTAAATAGAGCGACCAACGAGCCGCCATCTCAACGAAGGCAATGGCAAACCACCTTGAGTATATTTGCCTTGTACAGTCTCTCAAATATGCCGTTCGGATTCGGTAATAAACTGTAGGTCCCGTGTACTTGTGAAACACTGATGACACACATCACAAGTACATGCTAGAGGTAGCCGACGCTCTATATAGAGTATGGCACTGTAAGAAGAAGACAGGGTGGTAGTCGATGTTTCGATGCTCAACATTGGCATCTCAGAAAGTACGATAGATACGAAATCGGTTAAATTGGACAAAAGTTGCGTAATTAGAAGTTTGACAAACACCTATGAAAAAAACCCCGGTATCTTGATTAGTTTCGGATTTATGTGAAAAAAATGAAAATAATTTGTTTATTTTAAATGATAATATCTTCAGAACTATTGTAACTATTGCAACGTAAGTTGGTAGTTTTATATTTTTGATCCCGGCCAATTAAATGCCGTTTTCAGAAAATTTCTAAGCCTTCTAGATTTCGCACAACAACAGTCAAGTTTTTGTTTTCTTATGTATTTATACTATTAGATAGAGCAAAAAATAATCTATACGGTGGTATTTAATTTTTATTCATTATTATGTAAATTCACCCAAAAAAAATAGATT
>NW_022146270.1:568477-613883 GCF_002938485.1 Sitophilus oryzae
CGTTTACATAAAATATTATAGCATGTAAATGAACAGGACAATGCACACTATCCGTTCCGTTTCCCTTCCGTTCCATATCCTTTCCTTCCATACATTTTTTTGGCGGACGGACTGAAGCGTATCGAAAACAGCGTTGTCAAGTTCTTACATTTAGGTTTCACCTCTTAATTAAATCTATTATCTTTTTCAAAAGATACAAATTTTTTAAATAAAACTTTCGTAATGATATAAATTGTACAATAAAAAGTATGGAACTGATACGGAACGGAAGCTTAAGTATAGCGTCAGTACAATAAAAAATACGGAACGGATATGGAATGGAAACGGAAGGTATAGTGAGAATTAACCTTTATATACTTCAAACTTCGCGAGAAATGTAATTTTAGCTTTTGATTGCCATCCATCAAGAGAAAATTTGGTTAGAAATGAAAAGTTTATTGTTTTATAAGCTAAGTATTAGGCTTTCTCTATGGATACAACACTGCCTACGGCAAGCTGTTGCTAGGATATTGTATTAATTTTAATTGTGTATTTTTTAGATATTGTAAAAGATTCTAAACTCATCAGTATAAAGTATAATTGAAACCACTAATTTATTCTACCATGTCGAGGAAAAAAATATATCTACAATTTGTGAAATACTCCTACCATCAAGTTATAGACACTATTTAAAAGTGCAAGTACTCGTCTCCGCTTTGGTGCTAAAACTCTATTAGCCGAGATGAGTTCCGAACACGATCTCCCCAGATATATACAGGTAATTCGAGAAAAATGAACGAGTATAGGTACGACGGTAAGGATCGACGCATTCTTCGTTGGGTACCGAGCTCTCGGTACGGCAACACCATATAATTCAATTAAACACAATATAGCGGACGGGACCAGCCAGCGTCTGTACGTGTCCTCTATTAAAAAGTTATTTGTTGAACATTTTCAACGTTATTATGGTTGCAGCGGCAGCAACGTAAATTTGCAAAGTGAAATTCGATTAGAGCAGTTGATTGAGTATTATGTTTAGGTGCGCTCGACGCTCGGACGATGGGTAATACGGGCAAATTAAAAGGTGACGGGTAAAAAATTGGTAATTCAGATAAAGCACTCTCTCTCATCTAAGTCTTAATATTAACCGTACTGTGCGCTTTTTTAAATTAAATTTTAAATAATCAATACACCCGGTGCGTCTGAAAAGTGGCGCATGCACGTCTATAACTTTTTTATTTTTTCATATAATAAACGGGATTTGGTATGTTAATATATGACATAAATTGGGGATTGACCGGATCACCGGAAATGACTACAACATTTGATTTTAAATGACACCCTCGATATTGTTTTACTTTATTCGATAGAAAAAGACACTTTGAATAGAATGACATATCATATATCAACTTTTGACATTTTCGAATATGATTTAATTGAATTTGTAACATGCGGTTCATAACGACAATTTGACTCAAAATACCAAGGTATCAAATTATTCGTAAATAAATGCTTTTTCCAAATATGCTAATGAGCCACCCTTGTTCCATTTGAAAAAATTGAGGTGATTAAAAATACAATATAGGCAGCTTTTAACCGGCCAGGACAAGACACCAAAAACATTAAACGATCAAATCTATTTTTCCAAGACTCCTCGATTAAAAATTAGTGTTTTTAACACAGCCATGGCACTATAGAATAAAATTTAAAATACGATTTTCTCTAAAGCGAAAATATCAAAAATTGACATATGATATGTCATTCTATTCAGAGTGTCATTTTCTGTCGAATAAAGTAAAAATATACCAACGGTGCCATTTAAAAATCAAAATTTGTAGTCATTTCCGGTGAAAGAAGTGAACCAAAAACAACAATTGAATATGTTAATCAATCATAATTTATGTCGTATATTAATATACCAAATCTCGTTTTTTTTATCTAAAAAAATACAAAAATTATAGAGGTGCACCACTTTTGAGACGCACCCGGTAATATTGATCACCTGTTAGCATCAAAACAAACCAAAAATTAAATAAAATACAGGGTGGTCCGAATTGTATCCGTAAACTTCAGCAGCATATTCTGCAGATAAAAATAAGTAAAAAAAATCGTATAAATTTATGTCCTATTACGAATGTACAGGGTGTAAAAGTTTTATTTTTATTTCGGTGTTCCAAATAATTTCTGAACTATAAACGATATTTGGATAAAAAAAATGGCGTCTGCGTGTTTTTTGACATTAGAAATTTGATTTCGATGTCAACATGACTTCTGCTTGTAGAGGGCGCCGCCTACACATTTCAACTGGTTTGAAGAGTAATAACTTAATAATGTTGTTAAATAAACGACAATTAATCATCAAAGCCGCCTTGTCATATTGAAAAATAACTTCAAAAAGAAATGATAATTGGAAAAATTGGCATATGTATTGACATGATCCAAAAAAACAAAATGCTCAAGAAACAGATGGTTCTGATAGAAAAATAAGAGTTTTAGGAAAATTTGTTCACGAAATTATTGCACAGGGTGTTTTAAATTTAGAGTAAAAAACAACCTTTCAATAAACCCTGTATAATAAAGCCCAATACTAAAAGCATGGGATTTTTAGCCAGAACGAAGGTTGCATATCTACTGTTATAAACATTTATATACAGCCAAAAAATCAAATTTGGGCTAAAAATAAAAAATATACGTAAAAGTTGATAAAATAAACGCAAGTTGACGAAAGAAATTTCCATTGCGTTTTCTTTATCTGTGTGTATATTATAAATAATTCGACGTTAAATAAGAGACCTTGCACTGAGGACGTATGTACAAGATGCGTATAGTCTGTATTCCTTTTCGTTTCATGCACGAACAGGTGCGGTATTTACCTTGATCATAACCCCTCCGATGTCGGCGAATCGATGACTATCGGTCAGATCTCTGCCCGGTACCACCCATAAACAATAGCCCAAATCGATGATCGAAATGACTAGGCACAAAGCGAAAAAAACCACGCCCGACTCTTATTTAGATCGTCGAATTCGATAAGAACCATAGGGCGATATGAAAAGTCAAACTCGATACCTACACCGCGGTACAAATCAACATTATTAGATTTGTTCCAACTAGGGATCCAAGTTTAAAAAAAAATTTTTGATTAACCGGTTTTTTCAAACCCCATAAAAACCGATCCAATTAACCGACCATAAAAAGAACTGGTTAACCGAATAACCGTTTCATAATAGTTTCTAACTACTGCGTTAAATTAATAGAAGCAATAATTTATGTATTACCATTAAATATGTATAATAAATAAACAAGGGTATTACTCTACATCACTGATTTTCTTTTTATTATCTATATTGCATTTGAATCAGTTGTACTGTACTGGTACTAACATTACTAACTGTAAAGTAGTGATGGGATAACGCAAGCGAAAATTCGCTCGAGTACTCGATTATTGAAATAACCGATATTGCTCGGTTATGAACGAGCGACGAACACAAGAGATCCTAGAATGAAATAAATTGAAATCCGACTCGATACAAAGCCGAGCGAATTTTCTACATACATTGCAGGTAGCAAATTTATACGACATTATCCGTTGCGTATCTGAGTGACAAATTTAGAATAACAATTTTACAACCTCAACAATGCTTTAAACTAAACTAAATCAAGCGAATTATTCGTCGCTTGTCGCTTGCTACTTACCACTTGCCATTCGTCACCGAAAGGATATGTGCTGTGCGCACGCAACTTACTGCTTGGCGTTACGACTTGCGAGTACAACAAGCGACGGGCGAAAACCCGTATATTTAAATACGAGCGAGATTTCGCTCGAGCGATCCCTCGATTATTGAAATCGCTTGAAACTTGAGTACTCGATTATTGAAATTAATCGATTTTCCCATCACTGCTGTAAAGCCTATAAAGAACGGATAATCATTACTAACCACTATAAACTATTATCATAGTAGAAGGAAAAGAGTAGTTGCACTCTCCCAAATATTTTCTGCCAGTTTTTACAATCTGTCGAATATCGGCAGATTGCAGAGTGTATCAGTTGAGTTCCGTCCGTCTACCTGCGAGGATCGAGCGTTGCGTCCCAGCACAGAGACGGATTTCCGAAAAATGAGTGCCTTACTGTGTGCTGCTATTGATTGTAGTAATAATTCAAGAAATTGTGCTTTGAGTTTTTTTTTGAGAGTCACTATTTGTGATCATGTTTGTGTTCAGGTTAATTTTCTCATGACTGATTACTACTGAATAATTTGATATTATTTTCATTTAAACCTCAATTTTTTATCGATTTTACTTTTGACAACCATCCCGTGCTTGCTGTTTAACGAACTGCACCATGATTGAACAAAAATTTGCTAGTACCGAAAATACCGTAAAAAAATGGACCCGGTTCCTTAGAGGCATGATACCGAAATTACCGGTTCCGGAAACGCTATAACGTATCATAACCATGAATCGCCCTCTACAGGGTGAGTCTTAAATAAGTACAAATATTTTTAGGGGTAGTATATTTTGACGCTAGAAATACAAAGATTTTTCTGCGCAATTTTTTTATGAAAAAAAATCTTAATTTTTTTTTGTTTTTAGTTAAAAAATATAATTTCTTGATAATATGGTAACTAGGGTTCAGAACCGGAAATTGGGATTTCAAAGAACCGGGGCTCGAAATTATTAATTCCCGGTTCTTTCGGTACCTTCGGGACTCGGTAAAAATAACTAAAAAATTATTCTATTATTAGGTGAGAAAGTAGTGATGCTATTTCTCATTGTTCTTGCTTCTTTTCTCTTTTGAAATTTCTGTAATGTTTATTAGCAATTAATGAAGTTTAAATATGTTATTTTATCATTTAGTACAATGTGTTGTTCAATGTATTAGTTATCCAATGAAAATCACCTAACCAATATATTACTACAAAACAAACACATTAATGTTAAAATTAAAATCTTTGAAATAGATAATAATATAAAAATATGTCATTATATATTTTTTTCCGCATTTCTTCCCATCAGAAGATTTTCAGATACAGAAGAATTATTTTTAGACAAGTTTCTTACAATAGTAACGAAGAAAGAGAAAAATAAAGAATAAGGTTATCTACCAGCCTCTTCGTCCCTCATCATATTTAGTTCAGAAATAAAAAATATGTATAAAAAAAACAAATAAAGCTTGAGGAATCAGCAAATTAAAAACAAAAAATCGCCAAAGAAATAAAAGAAAAATAATAATTAGTTGACACACAATCTTAATACACAGGTCAGTTCTTTTGATTCTTGCTTTTAAACTGGTATCGAAGTCACCGTTCCAAATAAGATTCATGAACGATTACAATAATTCTAGTTGGAACGCAAAATGTATCGTTCGCTAAAGGATTTTTTATTATTTCATTGATGGAATGCATTTTCTCTACTGCGCATAAACTTAACCGTATCAAGAACGGTTCTCTGCTATATTGGAACAAACCTATTATGCCTAGGTATCAGCGATATTTTGATGCATTCTTTCGGTGTTAATACACCTACAAGGTTACATTAAATTAGATTGATAGACAAATAGGTGTTTGTTCTTTAGGGTCATTTGATTTGGTCAATAGACAGTTAAAGCAAGGTACGTATACGTATCTCTCGACACGTAACGCAGAAACTGCGTTGTCGTGTAAACAAGAGTTAAAGTAAGTATTTTGGGGCAAAAGTATTTTTAACGCAAATGGTACATTTGTAATTCTAAATTATTTTGTAAAATAATTCATTTAATTTTAAAACTGAAAATGGATATCTATTATTCCATTGATTCCACATTAAATTTACAAAAGTAATATAGAAAAATGAAAAAAATTATAAATGGAAATTATTTTATTACAGAAAGTAGTCCTTACAACTTAAAATGCTCTTAGTAATAAAAAATATTGGAAAACAGACACAGTTTTATGATTATTTATTAGATTCCATCTTTTAGAATCCTCATATTTATGGATTTTGGCTAAGAACTAGCATTTAATTAAATAGATTCCAAAATGAGTTTATTATGATGCTTATTATTTTCATACTAATTTATTGTAATAAAATAGGCCCAGTTCTGTTACACTGGCCCCAAAATTTATGAAATAACTTAATTACTAGCCAGTTGTGGAAACGAGTTGTTTGTGAATTTGTACGTTCGGCATCATTCGGGTGAAAATCGAAACTCCTTAGGCTCGATACGTTTGCGTTTTGTACGTATACGTAAAGGCACGTAAAGATACGTATCACGTATCCGTAAACGCAAGTTAATTTCTCACTGCGTAAGCGTACATGTCAAACGATACGTCTACGTCTACGTCTTTGGCCGTGCTTTAACTGTCTAATAAGTCTAATAACGGAGTCATCTTATTAGACAGACGGTAGAATTTGGATTTAGTTAGCTCACTGCCTACAAATGCCTAAATGATCAATTTAGAAAATAACTTTATATTATATTGTTTGAATTATTTCAAAACTTTAGCATTAACTTACGAACAAGTTTTTGATCCTCTCTGTCAGTAAAAATCCTATTTATTTTTCACTCCCATTCTCATTCGTGTTATAAATTGTTTTTGAATTATCCATATTATTTGCCAGAGTTGCTGTTAAATGGCAATTAGTTCAGAATGTATATTATAATTAACCATTCTCTTGCATACCAGCTATTACAGTGATTCTACGAGGTAGTTTCGCAAACTTAAGTTAAGGGACGTGTTTGTAATAACTTTTGATCATAAAACGCATAATATTAAGGTATTATAAACGAATTTCATTCCAAAAAAAAGTGTTTTAGGTTTTAGAAGGTATCCAATATACCTACAATAAAAAAGATTTGAAATTAGTAGTAAGAGGTCCCAGTGGCGGATATAGAGGGGGGGGCCATGGGGCCCGGGCCCTTGCTAAAATCTATAAATTGGGTTAAAAATAGCGCCCTAAAAAGCATATTCTACATTATTTTTTATTTGCCCCCCCCCCGTAAAATAAATTTCTCTATCCGCCACTGAGAGGACATACATATTTTTATAAAGGGCAAAATGTGCCTTTATGTAGGCTTCATCACATTGTTCAATTGTCGTTTGTTACTTCCTAGTTAACAGTATTTTGAAATAGTATATTAACCCCTTCCCATACCCCCTTACCACCCCCCATCCCCACCAAAAACTAATGGCCAGATTCTCGGGCGCCACAGTATTTTTGTGCCAAATTTGGTTAAAATCGGTTTAGCGGTTTTTGAGTTATCGTGTTACAGACAGACGGACAGACAGACAGACACCTTGAAAATATTTTGTATTTAGGTCATTTATGACCCAAATAACTCATTTTGAGTGAAATTAAAAAACTTTTTTTTGCCGATATAGCCTACCATACCAACAGGTAATGTAAAAATGTAAATGTCAAATACAAATATAAAAAAGGAAAATTTAAAAAATTGTAAAAAACACACTTTTGTCACAAACAAACATCTAGTCTCTTTACATAATCAATTGCATTTGGTGTTGCCTTCAGGAAATCTCCAAAATCTCCCTCATGCGCCGTAAAGACGCATTCTTCCCTAATATGACGAACAGTCTGTCTTAGACCTCCACCATTACATACCGAAGTGGGGACCTTTCCCCATTTATAGAGGGAATACAAATACATGCATTTGCCATGTTCGATTCTCAGCCTGTTTAAAATTACCCATATCTTGCAAGGCTGCTCAAAACCAGGAAGTACTGTTGAAATACATGTGAAACCCCGACTTTGTGGGGGAGCTTTTTCCATCCACTAGTTCATTCATGCATCATATAATAAGTGTAATATAAACATTCCAAGTGTTTTTGATGAGAGTGATGGTTTTCTTGAGCGGAGTCTATTAATATGTAAATCTGCTATATCAGAATGTACCGGTAGTTCCCGGTTTAGCAATATTTTCCTGTGTTCTCTATGCCAAGCTTGTTTTCTCCTCAAGTTAGGGTGATGTATATTACTTAAAACAGGCAAACAGTATGTGGACGTAATTCGTATAGCCCCTGAGATGATTCGCATTGTGGTACCAGTTTTCACCTTCTCGATACCTTTAACCATAACAGAGACAGATTCAGGGGGTGTTCCAAATTGCAAAATTTTCAAAAAGACCCTGCAGCTGAGAAACGAAGAGGGCTATAAACATTTTGTTTAAGGCATCTTCCATTTGACAAAAAAGTGGGAAAGGTTTGTGCAGACCGCGCCCTTCTATCGTCACTAATAACGGAGATACCGTATGATTTCAACCAAAATGGGACACTCTATACTTGGGTACACACAATTCTACATGGGTAGACACAATTCGGATCACCCTGTACCAAATAGCGCACTTAGCAGAAAGCTAGCTAGCTAGATCTAGTCTCCATCAGCCTGAAGCGTTCTCATTTGTTGACTTAATGGCGGAAAATATCCGAAAAGAAGCGAAACACGTAAAGTATTTAAACTGTCGATGAATTATTGCTCTAAACCGTCCGTTTTCATGTAAATTACAGCGAGATAATACGCGGCTAATTTCGTTCGTTAGTTTTCAGTGTGCGTAAGGTACTAATTACAGGCGATATTAGTGAGGATATTACGAGAATCATATTTTAAGTTTGTTTACTGGTCGGTTTAAAGGATAACGAGCCGCCTGATTCGTTTACTTGGAAGCTAACGGATTCGAAATATATATCTTTCAGGAATGTGAAAAGTCTAACTTAATAGGCCTCTGCCGATTTAATTTCGTGTAAGTGCTCTATCGTTTTTTGATATATATATATATGTTTTACTAATCATAACATTACAAATATTTTTTTTGTCTAAAATCTTTGTTATTTTATCAAAATTAAAAATGTATTTACAGTAACTCATTTACAAACAATAAACAACCATCTTGTTAATCACCATTCCTCTATAATTTTCATCCATCAAACCAATCCAAACCAACGTAACCATCAATTCAAAGTTGTAATCATACCAATTTAATTGACAAAATATAAATTCTCTAAGTACATTCAGCGATTTATAAACCTAATAAACCTTAACCCACTCAATTCTAAAACGACTCTAAAAAACCCTGGTGGTTGATGTATGCCTAGAAAAACTGAGCAAATTAGGCAAAGAAAATAAAGACCTCCTACTCTGGGTGCCAGCTTAGACCAAAGGATAGAAGGTAATGAAAATGCAAACAATCATTAACTTATGTTGTAGGTGGAGAACTAACCTCTATAAAACCGTCGGAGATACTGTATGATGAGTTATATCTCAAGAAAGGGGGACACAATAATAGATCTATGATACATTCTACATTCTACAAATTATTCCGATTTTTTAAAACATCTCCTAGCGAAGGAATCCAAGGTGGTCCAAGTCGAATTGTGTAGAGCGTTATCTCATGTTTGGTAAGCAGCACATAAACCAGACGCATAGTGCTGAAAACCATATGCTAATTGAAGAGCTAAAGGTAGAGGAGGCATTGCAAATACCACTAGAAAGAACAGCTACAAGGCTTGTACTACAGCTTGTAGATTTGTCAACAAAAATTTAACATAATTATACCAGGCAGGAAAATCTGGATAAATGGTATACCCATTCGAGCTGGCCAACAAACACCTAGAATGGTGGAGAAATACACCAAGACAGAGACAGACATAAAAATCATAGAAGAACATTCTCCAAAATTTAGGGCAGACCTGATAAGCGAAGATAGAAAGACTGTCAAAGGTGTAGTGAGTCTACTGAATCTTGATTTTCATGCGTCCGTTATCCGTTGATACGATGGTCCGACCGCACTCTGATTGGTCATAGCGATTTCGCGCCATTTTTCATCCGTAATTTTTTTTATTCCAGCCTGTCAACGGAGAAAGATCGTACGATAACGGACGTTTTGACAAATTTAATCTAACCTTAATAAAAATATAATAATACAAGAGCTAGCAACGTCGGGAAAACGAGAATTTTAAGAAAGCTGGTTGTTTAATATATCTTTTGCTATGCTCTCCTGAACAAAAGAGGAGCCGTCTGGCTGCCGGTAAACTACAGCAGTTCACTACTGCGGGCATCGCATCTGTACAAGGTATCCCATTTTCGTGTGGTTTATAGGATTTCTCGTTTATGAGTAGAGAGTAGAGATACAATGATGCGATTTTTACATTACTTTGCTATTTTTTCGTGAATCTAAATATGCTCCAAATCTCCTATATGCTACCAGTTCTCCTAGCCTCCTTAATTTCTAAGATACAGTGCAAATTTGTGATGCGCAGCAGTGAACAGATGTTGAATACAGATATGGATGCGCACTAGTGAACGTAACGTCTACCGACAGCCAGATGTTTCGCACTCTGTTCAGCAGAGCATAACAAAAGATATATTCAAAAACCAGCTTTCTTAAAATTCTCTCTCGAAAACGTTGCTAGCTCTTACATCCGATGAACGGAGGCATGAAAATGCAATAAATTTAAAAACTGCGTAATTTTCTAACCGATCAAACTCTTTAAATACAACCAATAAAATTAATATCGTATCATCGTATCGTCGGATAACGGATGCATGAAAATCAAGCTTAACACGGATGAATCATGTGAAGATTTTGTCAGTTTGGAGAAGAAACGACAGAACACATTTCATGTTAGTGCGACAGCCTTGTAAATGTGCGATTCTTTTCATTAGGCCATGAAAGGCCATTGAAAAAGAGCTAGATGGAGACCGTTCAGTATCCAAGTTGTTACAGGATCGGACTGACACTTTTGAAAAGGATCGAACTGGAGATTGTAACCATCAAAAGAAGACCACAATAAACCTGAAAAGATCGCAGTAGAACAGACCGATACCATAATATCCGTAAAGCCCGATTTTTTTCGCGGAAATTAGTAGTTTGGGGATTCACCATGATGATATTATATCTTTATTAAATAGATTTAGCCACTGTCAGTTTAATTTGCAAATTTTAGTATGTAGTGTTGATAGTAATTCTGCAATAAAAATTAGAAAAATTCCCAGAAGAATAACTTGTACTGGATAACTATTTTCATCTTCTTTTTGTTCTTAGTGTTCTGAAAATACTCATTTTTCTCGAAAACAATATGAATAAACCAGAAAATTCAGAAAAAAAGTAAAAAAGTAACTGATTAATTTCCCAACCCATTTTCTTCAAGCTAATTATAATAAATTCTCCAAAAACAAATTGTCGAGCATTTTACAAAACTACCTGTAAGTCATAAAAAAATGCTAAAAAACTAATCAAATAAACCATCATTTCTTTATTACATTCCAAGATGAAAACCCATAAACGTTTAACGTTTCCTTGCGAATCGTACATGCGATATTAGATTAAAGGCAGTGAAGAAAGAACTCTGCAATCAGCAGCACAGGGAGTTCCTACCGACTGCTGCTCTAATAATAGTATTATTGTTATCTGCTTGGCTCATCCCGGATTGGGATTTTTATATTCTCCGGTTCTATCGAAGTCTGCAGTCGCCAGCGTTGTTGTTAGTCTTTCGGTAGCTAAACGCATACCTACCGGAATATTGTGGAGTCATTGTGTTTAATAATCGGTTCAGAATCGAGCTTTTAAAGAAATTCGATTATTTGTGATTAAATATTTGTTGATAGTAAATAATTTAAGTAGATTTTTAATAGATATTTATGTATAAGTCTGGTAAATGATTTTTTTCAGTACGACTGCGATGGGGGATTAATATGGCCGACTGTAATTCTGATTCATCAGTACCGTTCTAATTTTACTTAAAATGTGTAAAAATAAAAATATAATGTCGGATAGATTTAATAATTTGTTGTTTTTGTTTTACGTTGATAGTAGGCCGATTTTAATGATTTTTTAAGCAATATGTAACTAAATTATTTTACTTTTCAGTAACAGTTTCTTTTTCTAAATTAAAAATGAAAATTCCCATTTGTCAATTGATATGAGGGCAAACAAAATATTGATATTTTGGTAAAAGTTTGAAACACCCTGTGGAATATGTTAAAACAGCAAGACATTTTAAAATTCTTTTATCATCTATAGGTACATCCTTTATCGATAGTTTATTGATTGGTTCATCTCAATAGCTTTATATTTTTGGAGATATTCGCTTTTGAATCAGTTATTAAACTCAATGTCATAAATAGTTAATTCTAAATAAATTTCATAACTGATTGGTTTATTATACGTAACGTATATTATACCGGGTGTTGCATCGTCGAGCGGGACATAGGAAATCCCATGTAAATTTTAATGGGATCAATTATTGGCTTTCCTAATTATTTTAGAGAATAATTCTATTTAGGTTTATTGAAGAGCACTAAAACCCACATTCAAAAGAATAACTTTAGATATTTTTGATTAGCCCGTTTACGAGTTATCGCCGATTTCTTTTTAAATATTTCTCCTTTCTTATGGCCCTGTATTTACTTATGAGCACCAGTCAAGGTAAAAGATAACTGTCAAATGAAGTTGTCATTTCAGAAATTTATCAATTTAGTGCTTTATTATTATTATTAAAAACTCATACCTACATCGAAAATATTAGCCATGAATTACACTACCGAAGAAAAAGTATTGATGATTAAATGGTATTATTAAGGAAATAGTTATCAAAAGTTGTCGGACATGTTTGCTGCTCTGTATCCGAATAGACCGATACCTGGAAAATCTACAATCGCAAGGAATATCCAGAGATTTGAGACCAAAGGCACCCTAATAAATAACTGCAGATGTGAAGCAAGGCAGGAACAAAGAGAAGATGCAAGAAATGATACCGACTTGGAAGTTTTGTTGTGCGTGGAAGAGAACGATGGAAAGATCAGCACAAGGAAACTTGAGGATGAAATAGGAATAGATCACACTACGTGTTTCGAATTTTGAAACGACATAAATACTATTCCTTCAAATATGAAAAGTTACAAAAGCTACGAGATGGGGACGAAATACGGCGGCAGGCGTTTTGTTTTGATATGATGGAAAGAGCAAACACGGATAGGGAATTTTTAAAAAACATATGTTTCACTAACGAACGCACGTTTACCTTAAATAATGAACCCAATGTTCAAAATTATCGATATTGGAACAAAGAAAACCAACACAGGTTTGTCGAAACAAGGACGCAATATCCACAGAAAATAAATGTTTGAGCAGGGATATTTGGACACAATATTATCGGGCCATTATTTCTTACGCGAAATTTAAATGCAGAATATTATTTGAACTAATCGAAAATCATATTTTACCTGCTTTACATGATGCCGCTAGGGAAAATCAGGAAGTTTGGTACCAAATGGATGGCTGCCCGGCACATAGTACCCTGGCTATTCGGGAATATTTAGACAATAGTTTTAACGGAAACGTTATTGGCCTAAATCATACAGTAAATTGGCCAGCAAGGTCTCCTGATATTTCGCCAAATGATTTCTTTCTCTGGGGCCATTTAAAAAACAGGATATACAAGGATAAAAAATACCCAAATCTAGACGAGTTAAAAAATGCTATTTCTGCCGAATGCAATAGAATTTCAGTTTACCAACTAGCGAATGCAGTAAGAAGAGAATTTTATGATCGCCTGGGTTATTGTCTAGCAGTCGATGGAGGAATATTTGAACATCTTCTTAAATCCTAAAATTCTAATAATTTAATAGTACCTAAATTAATAAGTTATTGAATATTGTAATAATACTATAATTAACCTTGAAATTGATTACTTTATTTTACTTTAATTCATATTAATTTGTATTTATAAATACATCTTTAAGATTTCCGATGTAGGAATGAGTTTTCAATAATAATAAAGCACTAAATAGGTAAATTTCTGAAATGACAACTTCATTTGACAGTTATCTTTTACCTTGACTGGTGCTCATAAGTAAATACAGGGCCATAAGAAAGGTGAAATATTTAAAAAGAAATCGGCGATAACTCGTAAACGAGCTAATCAAAAATATCTAAAGTTATTCTTTTGAATGTGGGTTTTAGTGCTCTTCAATAAACCTAAATAGAACTATTCTCTAAAATAATTAGGGAAGGCAATAATTGACCCCATTAAAATTTACATGGGATTTCCTATGTCCCGTCCGACGATGCAACACCCGGCATAGTTACTTACCAGTGAAAATTAACCCCTTATTTATCTCGACTTTTTACCGAGTTTTCTGGAATTCGCAATAATGTTACTGTTAATTTAACTTCTGGCACAATATCCTTCTAGATTTTCTATATCTAAACATAACCAGTGGTGGAATAAATACTAAATAACATAAAATAAGCTCAGAAAAGCACAAGATATATTCAAATCTGTCAACTGAAACGTCAAAGAGAACTGTCAAAAATGGGGTTTATGGAATATATATGTCGCAGGCGTATATAGAATAATCCGGCTTTTTACAAAAGTACTAGGCATATTATAAAACGCCGTATTTTTACACAAAAGAAGGAATTTTTACAAAAAGCCTATCTATTTTCAGTCACTTTGCAAAAAGCCTAATCAGTATTAGGCATATTAAATAATGATCAGTCATTTTACAAAATGCCAAATCGAGAATCGAGGCCAGGCAGATTAAAACATGATCAAAGTTTAATCAGCTATGAGCATAAGCATATTGAATAATTTACGCTTTAATAAAAATATCCCATATTTGCCTACACAAAAACAAATTATTTATGTCAAAATTTTATTATGTTTAGACGCAAAGAACTTGAATCCTATTTCATAAATTTTAATTATAAATAACATAATTTTAAATACAAAATATATTAAAACTTTGATATTAATATCTCATTCAATTATTATACTCTGTAATTCAATTCTGTGTACAGGACTGCTTCTTTGTGGAACTTTGCTTTCTTTTAGAAAAAAATGAATTTAGATCTTTATAATAATCATCCCTCAACCATACTCTGTTTAACATAATTATCACTTTTTGTGCCATTATTTCCAAATTTGGAAAGAGAAGTTCAAGAAATGTCCTGGGATAAACTTAGGTTAGTTATACCAATCCCACGTAAAATATTGTGTGCAATCTGACTAGTCTTCATTAGACATTTTTCAAAACAACTGAAAACAGATAGACTCTTTGCAAAATTTCCTTCTTTTCTTAAAAACGCCGGCGTTTTATAATATGCCTAGTCTTTTTGCAAAATGCCGAGTTATTCGATACGCCTACGACATATACTTGGAAAGCATTATACTCATTCCTGAATCTTTTCATTCAAAAGTCAGATCAAATCAAATCAATGTATATTTTTATTAGTCAATTATTTTACACATGTTTATACTATAAAAAATCTGTAAATTAGATTCTTATTTTCCTTTTCTGATAAAAATAATATTATTCCGCTCAACGTTTGAAGTGAACGGGTCTTGCATTAATAAGCTTATATAAAAATATATGTAAGGCGAGTTTTGGGGTACGTTTTCCTTTAGAATGATCGTGACCCGGCATAACGGAATATATTCATTTCATTCATTATTCTGAGAATGTAATCCTACCATGTGATTTAGAGCACACGAAATGGAACTGTCTCGAAAGAAAGACTTTATAAAACAGTAAAACTCACTTCCTTTACTTTCTTATTTATTTAAGAGCTTACATTATATGTATAGTTTCTAAAAATAGCACATATACAAACATATACTGTGTGACATAGAAATTGCAACACCTACTAAATGTACATGTCGTAGGCGTATTTTAAAACCAGGCTTATTATAATACGCCTAGGCTTTTTCAAAATGACTGGGCATATTGTAAAACTATAAAAAATTCACAATAAGACTAATGCCCAGAAAATCAATGAATATCTAAAAAACAAATATAAATTAGTAAAAACCAACCAATCCCACCAAATAACCAACTAACCAGCAAAATAAAACACTAAATCACCACAATACACCAAAACACTTTTACTTTTACACTGGACGCGCGTTTCGCTAACCATGTTAGCATCATCAGCAGATGATTATAAACTAAAAGTTAGTTAGATGATTATAAACTAAAAGTTAGTAAAATCAACTGCTGATGATGCTAACATGGTTAGCGAAACGCGTGTCCAGTGTAAAAGTAAAAGTGTTTTGGTGTATTGTGATGATTTAGTGTTTTATTTTGCTGTGTAACACCAAGGTTCCAACCCTCAACTGTAACCAACAAGCCAATGAATTAACACCCTCCAAATAACCACGCTAACCAACCCGCCAATAAATAATATGCCCAGCCTAGGCGTATTATAATAAGCCTGGTTTTTACTGTAATATACGCCTACGATATACATAAATTTTATTATTATTTTGGAAGAGTGGAAACACCAAAGGTGATAAGTGCCAAAATTATTTTTCGAGATAAATGAGAAAAACACAGTAGAACTGTAACTAATAAATGTTTAAAGTATATTTTAAAATACATATGATATACATAAACAATAGACGATTTCGCTTGGCACTTGTAACTTTTGTTAGGACATGCAACATATTATTTATTACGTTTCTAATGTAATAACTTACCTCCTTTGGTATTTCCACTCTTCAATTAAGATAAGTATGAATTATAATCGATAACATTTTCAAACAAATTTATTTGAAAGGAATTCTTATCTATTCAATAGTGAGTTGCACTTCCAGGTAAGTTTTGAGATTCTGTCGATGACTTCCTTGCATGCTGCGAATCAGATGATCGATATTTTCCTGTGGTAGGTCTTCCCAGGCTAATATTACCTCGTAACGTAGACGTTGTACATCCAGTACAAGATGCGGCAACCCACTTAGTCTTGTACATATGTCACATCTCAGACGTGGTCAGGTGATAAGTCTGGCGACCTTGCGGGCCACGGATGAAGTTTCTAGTAACTGCAGCGGTATGTGGTCTGGCATTGTCCTGCTGGAAAATTGTATCTTGCAGGTTGTAGCACGTTATTAATGTAGCATTGAAGAATCAGCGCATTAACAGCATGATCTGATAGACGGTTTCTTATTTTAGTGACAATGTTTTCCGATAACGAGAAAACACGCCCCCATTAACCCCCATACACCGAAAGATCTGGCCTACGAACCCGGCCTGCGGACTTGGCCTGCGGACTTGGCCTGCCGATAAGATCTTTGCCCGATTAAATATTCTCGTTTGGAACAAAATTTGACGTTTTATAACAGTTCTTATATAGATAAATGTTAATCAGAATAAAAACTGCCGCTTAGAATGAAAGCCGGCTTTATCCTTCGTTCGTTTTGTTTTTTAGACAAATCTAATCTCACAGGCCAAGTCCGCAGACTCCGGATCCGCAGGCCGGATTAAGGGGGGCTATTCTCCGGCGATGTTAATAATTATTACAGATTTGTACATTTTTTCAAATGCATAATTTTTGTACTTTTTCTACTAGAAAAACTTAATTTAATCATTTATTTGAGTCTACTGACTCAAATAAATGATTAAATTAAGTTAATATAACAGATATTAGCTTATTCGAACGTTTCCATACATAACAGCGACCCTGTATATTTTTTATACCCAATGCTTTTGACACGAATAAAATGTAGTGTATGCATTTTTATCAACATATTAACCGTTAAAGTCCTGTCATGAGAACCTGGACTATTCTGTATATTCTAAGATCCAGACTCGTTTTATTACTCATTTTCTCAACGAAAGAATAATATTCCTGGTATATTATTTGTTCTTCTGAATGCTAAAATCGTAAAATAAAAATGCACGTAGGTGTGAAATTCCTTGTCGGAGTCGACTGTTTGCGATTTGCAACAGAAATCATATTCAAAAAATGTTTGTTCTGCTCTTAGTCCTCGTTCTGCACGTTCCGAGAACCTCTTGGGCTCGTCCGAGTCGCGGCAGCATAAAACTGCACCACTTTAGAAAATTTGTTTAAACAACAATTAGCGAAATATACTCAGTAGAGACCGTTGAATAACAACAACGTAGCCTTGAAAAAACTAACTAAAGGTCACGTAAAGTCTGTCCAGAGAACCAGGAAAAATGTCGACAGATGACATCCAAAAAATCGCTGAAAATCATCACCACCTCCGTACAAGGCCATTCAACCTTTTCCAATATGGCGGAGATAGAAGTGCTTTATTTGGCGCGTATTTTAAACCCTAACCTAACCTCATACCTGAGTGTTTTATAGTCTCAATAACTGCACTAGCAAAAAACTGAAATACTTAAATATTATGACAAAACCACGATTTTAAGATTATTTTAGTGCATTCAACATGACGTTGGTCGGCGTGAACTATATGTATACTGATAATTTCTGATTTTTGCCGTTGAAGCGCTGCGGTCGGAATTTGTTGAAATCAACTGAAATGCACCAAGCCTATAGCACAGAGATAACAGAGATTATATGTTATCTGTGCTTATAGTTAATTTGTAATAATGAAATTTGAAAATTGTAAATTTGAAATTCAACAGAAAATAGTGTAAAAGTAGCATATTCAATTCTAGAAAGATATTGATATATGTAGAAAATATTTGAATCGAAATGTAAATATAAATATCTAGAACAAACGACAACAAATGATTGATCTTAATATCATCGGTTAGTACCACAAGATTAAAAAAAACTCTTACATTATTTCACTTCATTGTTAGGCAGTATGAAGTTAGCCGGGTCAGCTAGTTTATAATAAATAAAAAAAGCAAAACCTGCCCATATAGCACACCAAATCACATTTACGATGTGCTTACATTACTAGATGTAGGCACATGGTGACACAATTCCATACATGTAAATACGTTTACACATTGTAGTTCAACACGTATACACAAGGGTTAAACGTCCGCCTCACAATGTAGCCACAGTATAGCATTTACGTATACACAAAGTAAGGGATTCACAGTGTGCTATAAGATACACAATGCTTGTGTATTACGTTTTAACTCTGTTTAGACATTGCATTTGTGACTACCGCGAAATGTGTATACGAATGTATTTTGCTCCGTGTATACATATTGTCCTAGATAAAACTACTTCTCATTTATTTCATTTTTATATTTCTTTCTATCAAGGTAACTGTAAAATAACAGAATTTGTATGAAAATGTATTAAAAATATAAGGAGCTATAACAACATACTAAAACTGTAAACACTGGTATATCGCCACGTTCTGATGCACTTCTTTCGGTTATTTTCCACCTTTTTTTCCTCCAAGTAGTTGGTTTGTTAGCGTACTCATTCATCGACCACCCCATTGAACTTTGCTCTATTTCATCTCCAGATTAACAATCTCACCTTTAAATTTTATCTGAAACTGATTATTTAATATTAAGAACATATATTATATGTTTATTGATCTATCGATATTTTACCAAGTGTTAGGTTAAGAAGTTCCTCGAAGTGTTTTAAACATTCTTTCTGTGGTCCATTTAGATTTAGTATTTCTTCCAAATCAAACAAATTATATTGCAGGGCTAACTTAACTTTGTCATTATACAAGAATATACACTCACTGGAGTCAACATTTCGTAAATTGTGTATTGGACAAGTATCTTTCATAGAGTCGCTGCAATAATACAAAAATCGATCGTTGTATAAAAGTATTACGAAACCCCTATAGCCCTTAGGCGTAATAAGGTAATTAAAAACTTGTGCTTACCTTAAAACCCCTTTTACACTGCACACACACACAACATTTGGAGAACTCCCGAGTTAATACACTTGGTCGGCGTGCCCACGCTGAGCTATCTGAGCGCACGCGCACCTCTATTTCATGCACGAATGTAGACACAACAGGACACAACTACAGAGTGTCTATATAGTTATTTATATGTAATAATTACGTCGCACAAGGTGTGTATAATAGGCACAACTATGATACAACTAGTAAACACTGTATCACACAATTCTATTAATATAAACCTGCGTGTATCTCATATGTATACGTCAGAACTAGATGAGCACTTAGGTCCACTTTAACATATTTTATTTCTCATGTCTTTCTTGTAGAGACGTAATTTCATTTGGACGTGCTGTATATGTACTTTTGCTCGTAATGTAGACAACTTAAGACTGTCCAACGAGTCAGGTAATTGCATTGTGAGAGATAAAATCCTCTTCATTGACCAGCAACTCCAGGCTTTATAAAAAGCTTGTTATTGATTTAATATATTACAAGAGCAACGAAAAACAAATAAATAGGCCAAAAAACCTTCTGCGGCGCTGCAAAAGAAATCACAAGGATGAACATAAAACGGTGAGTGATTAAAAAACCTCTAAAACTGTGGAAAAATTCACCAAGGCAGAGACAGGCGTTAAAGTTTATAATAAATAAAACGGCCTCATTTCGCTTAAACATAATTTTTTCTTTGAATTTTGAAAACTGTTTTCATTCAAAAGAAGTATTTTTTATAGACTCGTAGCTAAGTACATCCTTCCAGGCAGCGCGAAGAACATAGTAGCCGGACAGAAGACGACATTACCATTTGAATGGTGCACGGATTAGATAAAAGCCTATTATTTATTCGCAGCAATACGCATTATATATTATATACAATGAGTACATAACGAGGACGTACCCATTAACAAAAGTTGGTGTTGGTATGATAAGGTGTAATTTTACTGCCTTTCGATTTTTATACGGTCGTACCTATAACGCTGACGCTGTACAGAGGTGCGATTAATGGGATAAAGTACTACTAGTAGCAGTAGCCAACGACCTGTGGCAGGACAGCCTAGTAGATTAGAGAAAATATTTCAGTATAAAACAGGATGTCTCAACAATGCTAGAAAAAGTATGTGTTATACTGTATTTCGTTTTAAAACTTTGTAAACCAGATTGGTAAACCACGGTAAGGATACGGTTTTTGAAAAATATTGGTAAACTATGGAACAGTTTAATAAAATATGAGCAATGTCAAATATTTATCTAACTTTTATCTACTCTTCAACTTAACTAACTTTATTCTTTACCTCTCACTTCAATGGAGTTGAATATTGAAAAATATTTTGTAATGTACGAGTATGTAGAGCTGTTAAAGTCGTCAGATGTTTTTTTTTGGAACTTTCCGAACAAAAAGAAGATTGAGCTCTACCGCACGCTGCACAATTCCCAGTCATTGTCTTTCAAATTCTTCAATTTAATAGCTGTCATTAAGAAGTTTCACTTCAAATATGGACATATAGTGCACACACATTTTTTTTATTCAAAGTTCTGTCTTACACGAAGTCGGTCTTAGGTACATATTAAAAGAATATAAATAAAGTTTGTTTTTTCATTTCTATCAAATATTTTGTTTTTTCAGTGTACTCTATAGGACATGATTATTTTCTTCACCACTTAAAGATTTGCAAACATACCTTCTCTAGTTTAAAAATACAAAGCCAAGAAGACACAAGAGGAGAAGATACAATTCGTCGGAGTCTGGCGAAGGAGATCTTCCCATGGGTAACAAAGAGACTGAAAAATAACATCCGACTTTGAGATGGTATCATCTCTTTCGCCCTGTCATATCGAAAATCGCACGAAGAAACACCGACCGACTCTAAACGAAACCATTTAAACCTTAACCTCGACGCTGTATTCATGCCGTCTCGCCAGCCGGCTCAACCTTTGCTGTCACCGTCGTCGGTACCCTAGACCATGAAGAATCTCAGTAGAGAAGATGTTGGGAACTCTATACAGATCCGTTATATTTTTTTCAATATTAAGGAGCCATCATGTGCCGGAAAGATCATCACCACTGCGACCTGTAAGACTCATTGTGTTTGTCCCCTTTCTATATGTCTGGTCTCCGATTTTAGCTTTGCTTTCTATAGTAATAGAAAGTGCGGCATGAGATCCGGACCCTCACAGTGACATATTACGTGCCCCGCCCCCCTGTTTCAGAATCTCTGATCCAGAATTATACTGCACTACTGTGCCACCAGTGATGAGCAGTAACGTCAGTTTGAAAAAGAACTGTTATGGTTAAACTTTGCTCTACCCTAGGAAAGACGCCCTCTTTCGCTTGACTATTCCAAATGTAAAAGGAACATTACAAACTGTTTCTAAGTCTAGAATTAATTAAAAAACAAAGATAACAAAAAAGAGTGATATGTTGAGGATATTTTCATATTCTAGAATGGAACCGATAGAATATTGGTTTCCGTTGGCAATCATCTCAATTCACAAAATGGCTACATTAAATTTAAGTTGAGAATTAGAGATACCTCTGTCTGTCGGTTGTCAATGTTTTTAGTTAAACCATTCTGAAGCTACTAAGAAAAGAATAGTTAAAAATTAGTTAAAATCCTCTATTGAGAGACAGGAAACTCAAACTCACAGTCTTGTATAAAAACTTTGCGTCTGAGTGTGAGTCTCCTATCCCGCAGTAAAGGATTTTAACTAATTATTATGTACTCACATTGGGCTGAACGTTTACCCAATAGTTAAACTTTATGTCATCGAGCTTACATTATATGCAGTAACCCAGCATCACTTGTCGGAGAGTGGTAGTTAATCACCGCGACATTATAGATCTTACTTAGTCTGAGAGCTGTGACAAAAGCCAATGTCTAAGATGGTTTTGCCGAAGTTAGTTCTCCATCTCCGATATTATCCATTTTCCCACAGAATCTGCATTCGCCATTGTTTCTTAGCTTCTATCTACTAGATGTTCATTGAGGAGACAGTATCCTGTAAAAAACCATGACAATTTGAAGATTGTTTTTACTTAAATCAAGGAAAATAATTGACTTCTCTCTGTCGTAAGTCCTGAGAAATTTCTTCGAGTATCTTAAACCGTTGGAGGATTCCCATTCCAGGTTACAATCCTAGATCATATATAGTTGCGTGGATAAGTAAATCACTATGGAAACTGTCGCAAACATATCAACGACTTCCATTTATCTTCTTTTTTTTTTGTTGCACACGCGGTGCTTCTACTCAATCTATCCTTGTCGAGAACCTATCGTCCGCGCGCCAAATTTGAACATTAATTTTAAAAATTTAATTTGTAAAATGCTTATATTTGAACAATAAATTGAATGTTTACTGTCACAAAAATTAAATTATATAAAAAATATATTTAGCCACTCTGTACGAATATCAATATTCTTAGGAAATCTAACCAAAAATTATGCATGTGGCTTAATATAAATAAAAGAACAACTGAATACTTTACTTGCCTATGAAAAGGTAATAAAATTCAGAACCTATATATTAGAACTTTCACACATTAAACACTTTTTAGTAATTTTTACGAGTATTTATAAAAGATCAACGAAAAACAAATAGAAATATACTTGCACAAACTTAAAATTAACTTCTCATTGAACACACTTGCATCCTTGGCTATATAAAAGCGGTCGATAAAAAAGTAATTAACACAATTTTATTTAAAATAGAAAAACACAAAAAACAAGCGTCGTTACACAATGGAAATAAGATTATGACAAAATGATGACAATGAAAAGTTGGTTTCCATAACAATGTATAATTTGTACTTTCTAAACCGTATAAAATTGTGATCATTTTGGAAATACGTACAACTTTTAATGCGCAAGCGCAAAGTAAGGTCCTCGGGAAAAACGACCCTATTGAACGTTTCATAAATGCAATACAGAAGGTTTAAAAATGGCATGTCGTGATGTTGGAGACATATTTTTTAATGCTAAACTTATGGCGTTGATTTATCCACGTAAGTATATATGATCTTGGGTAACAATAGACCTTACAGATCGCATTGTTTCCAGCAAGAGACGGTCTCTTGAGGAAAATAAATCTTAGCAACAAGATGCTAATGAAATAGTGTGTCTAGCTCCTACACGCTCTAAGATATGTACCGAGTGTACGCAGACAGTACCCAGGGCAAAAATGATTTATTTCGTAATTAAAATCTTACAATTGTCCGGCCGAAGAAACATAGACCTAAACGACCAGCGTCCTATAAGAAGAAACACATAAACGTATTTTACTAATTTCTGTTTATTAACGAATACTTTGCTAATACCATGTAAGTGTCAAATAAAGCAAAGAACCAATTCTTAGAAACAGAAAAATTTTAAATTTTCTGTTTCTTTTTTCTTCTATGCTGTGATATATCAATCTTCCTTAATGAATGAATGTAAAATATAAAATTAAGATAAATAGACAGGGGTGTGTATTATCCCCACTCCTTTTCAACATCTACCCCGAGGCGGTATTCCGTGAGGCACTAGAGAGCGTTGAGGATGGTATCAAAATCAATGGTACCCTGATCAACAATATCCGCTTCGCAGATGATACGGTCGTACTGGCTAGCAACATTTTACACCTTCAGAACACGATGGACTGCATCGTTGAACATATCATCACAGATTAAATATACTATATGTATACAGATAAAAATCTTATCCCTAATTCGTGGTACGAAAATTGTTTTTTATGACGATGTGCTAACGAGTCAAATTTCCTGTGCGCAAAAATAAACTCCCGTAAAATAACAATAAACAGCGTAATATAGAGATATCGCTAAACCGAATAGCGTGCATGGACGTTAATAAGGCCAGATGTTATTTTCTTTACGTGAGGTGGTATTAACTCTCTTCATTTATAGTTATCGGATCGGAAAGAATTCTGTTCGCGTCGAGTCCGCTATTTAAACTTAACCTAACTTTGAATTTAAAACTTTGAAATTGTTTTGTTTACTAGGTATTTTAAAACTAAAGGGCTAAAGTGCTTCTTTCCAGTGCTTTATTGTTCAACGTCTGCCAGTGGGTTTAGAGCAACAAGCAACAAATAATTCTCTTAAGGGCTAAGTCGTCATCTGCTGTAAACCAAGTCTCTTTATAGGTTCTTTAATATTGGAAGAGGTGGAATCCATATTTTAGGCCATATTTATTTAATTAAAACTAATCCCAGCTACTTAAATATCAAATTACCTAATAAAACTAAAGTAATAATTCAAAACAATTCAAACATAACCTAAAATAAAAGATCTCGCCGGCCGGCCCGGTTGTCAAATACCCGCACATGCCCATTTAAGCAATTTTTAAACGTTATTTAGAAATAGCGCTTGGTGTAATTGATCCGCAAATTACGTCAGACGGTAACGTTATCAGCGGGCGTTGCGTTAAAAATTGACTCGCGCATATAGTAACCTTAGAGTAAGATAGTAACCATGACTGACCATGATAAGGTACGTGTAAATACTGCATGACGCTATTCGGTTTTGCGATATATCTCTAATAACTGTGCCGGTCAGGCTTTGTGCACAATTTTAACGTAGACGCCATAAGTGGGCGTGCTATGTGCGCAAACTAGTCAGGTGACTAGTTAGGTAACTAGTGCCTGATTCCGAAAATTGGAACCACGAATAACAATAAAGAAAAAACAAAGATTATAATCTGTATAATCTGTGATAGCATACAGCAAAGATTACACATCAATGTTAACAAAACTAAACTTGTTGTATTTTCCAAAACACCAGGAAAGACTGTCCTCAGAATTAACAACAAGGTGGTAGAACAAGTATCGTCCATAAAGTATCTAGGAGTCCTGGTTAACGACGCTTGCGACCCCAAAACTGAAATTTTAGCGAAGATCGAACAGGCCAGACGTACTTTTGCTTCCATGAAAACCCTCTTCTCCAGCCGAGATCTAAGCCTCGAACTGCGCATACGTATGCTGCGTTGCTATATCTTTCTAGTATTTCTCTACGGCTCTGAGAGTTGGACACTCAATCAGACATTGGAAAACCGCATTAACGCTTTTGAGATGTATTTGTATCGTCGTATGCTGCGTATATCATGGATGGATAGAGTGACAAATGAGGAGGTACTCAATGGTGGCAGATGGGCAAATAAAGAGCTTCTATAGCAAAAAATAAAGCCCTATCAACGGTGAAGGAAAGGAAGTTACAGAGTACGTCGGTCACATCATGAGGGGTGATCGATACGAGGTGCTCAGACTGGTTATCGAAGGCAAAACTGAGGGCAGGAGATCAGTGGGAAGAAGGCAAAACTCCTGGCTTAAGGATCTGCGTCGTTGGTTCCGAAGAACATCGATCGAAATTTTCAGAGGTGCGGTTTCACGCACCATCATAGCCAGTTGGATCGCCAACCTCCGAAGGGAGACGGCGGCCTAAGAAGAAGAAGATAGAATCTCGTAAACACATCATACAAATCAAGATATACCAATTATTACAAATGATTAGCAAAGTTATTCACTGCGACCTTGTATATCTAGTTTGCCCCCCTTTCTTAAGTTATAACTCATCATACAGTGTCAGGGCTTTGACAAAAGCCAGTGTCTGAGATGATTTTACAGAGATTAATCCTCTAGTCAAAAACCTCGTGGCAATCCGAAGATTATTCTTACTTAAATCATGGAAAATTTTTGATTTTTCTCGGTCGTAAGTTCTAGTCTTCCTACGGATGGATTTTTTCAAGTCGTTTAGTTTTACTTTAAGTTCGTTTCCACTAGGCAAACAGAATGGTTCTGGTTCAGTTAGTGGATTGTTTGCTCCTCTTCTAGCTAGATTATTTGCTTCTTCATTGTCTTCTATCCTTTGGTGGGCTTGTACCTAGAGTAGAAGGACTTTGTGTAATTCGTTCAACTTCTCTAGTCATTCTTTGGCCAACTTCAAATTGATAGTTACTGAGTTGATCGATTTTAATGCTACTTGACAATCGTATAAGAGACACATCTTAAGAGATATACCATATTGCTATTTTACAACTTTTACAACACACTCTGTACATTTCTTTATATTATTAAATTCACAGCGAGCCTTACAGCAAAGGATGGTGGTTTTATCTCGCACACAATCGCAAAAAATAAACAAAGTTTTAGGACAACAAAAGGGGTCTTAATCAAACAAAATGGCCGCGTCAGTTGCCTGTTTCATTTAGCGTTTCCGACGCGGCAAGAAAGACGTTGAACTTGCGCGCTTACGACAACAAAGGACCATTATATAAATTATGTATTATTGCCATTTTCTAGGTACGGTACTCTACGCGGCGCATTAAGTCCAGCTTAAGTTTATATCGCTGTGTCCACCTCCTGTTTATTCATTATACCGTCCCGTCCTTTGGTGAGGGCGTGGGCCACAGACGCAAAGAATAGCATTTGATGTAATTTGTACTTGTCTTGGAGTGAACTAAGGGCTTGAGAAGTGACTACAAGGTGAGCAACTTTCTGTGTCTTAAATAATGGTAGACCTTAAATTAGATTAGCTTTTTGAGGTGGCATCGGCCTGTTCAACTACAACCATTCTCCAGTCCTATCTTTTTAAAGAATCGAGCATTTACCAGGCTCTCGCACCTACATAACATGTGGTCTGTTGTTTTTTCTTCCGATTAACTAAATCTGCTCATGGCTTCGTCCGTCAATCCCGAGGTCAATCCCATAAGCTTTAAGTAGATACATATTAAGCTTACAATGTCCTGTTAGGAGACTTACAGCTTTGACTATCTTTCTCTCTTCGCTTATCATTCTGCCCTGAATTTTGGTATGATGAGAGTTATAACTCAAGAAATGGAGAAACAATAGATCTATAAGGTCGCGGTGATTTACTTCCCCCTCCCATACAATATACAGCTACAATCTACGATTAAAAAATCACTGACAAAAATCTCAATGCAACAAAATAGGGCTAGACATGTCTTACACTGCTCGTTCTTTTTGTGGCCCTCTAAAAAATCGTACTTGTGTACCTAGCTCGTTATAGTGACAGTGTTCGTGACACGTCCACCGTTCATCCTTTAAAGGACATTAACTGTACCGGGATCTAGCGTGTGTGTGAGAGCTCTCTCCACACGGGCTCCACGGTTTGCATTTTAATCTAATAAGCTCCAATGATACAGTTAGACGGGGCATTATCGTGACATCTCGCCTCAACTCTAACGACCTCTTTAGCGAAATTAGATGGATCGCTCGGTGCGGCGCAGCGCAGCGTGGCGTCAGCTGAACGGAACACTCTGTACAACAACACGGTGTTATCGGGTAAGGTACCTGTGTCATCGGTGTTCGTAGACCTATTATAATACTATATCGAATATTTAAATGTTTATTTTAAAGGAAATTATATAATGATGAAATAAGAGATCTTCTTGAATTGGTATCCTCTTTAATTTTGAAATTTTACACAACGTTTCAACAATGTATCAAATGTGATGACTAGATGTGTTATCTGTGGTTCTAGTCTTATTAAGTTCGTTTTTAAAAAGAGAATTTGTAAATTCTTCAGCATGTTAAATTTTACTCGCTTTCTTACGTAAGTCATTATTTCCTTTAATTTTACGAACATCTGACTTTGGCCTTGAAAAATCTTTAAAAACATATGTCCTTAAAGGAAGTATGACTACAGCTTAGCTGGAGTTTGCGCAGTGCAGGCAAGGAGCTGTAAACGGTTTTATGAGTTATGACTGTGACTTGAGGAAGAGAAACCATAATAAAATTGTTTTCCATTGTTTTTTTGCAGCCAGTGTCCTCAATGGCAGTTAAGATTATAAAGGATTAATAATATCGTATTGGATGAACTAGGCTTCATATGGTTTATAAAGTGATTCAAATATTTTACGAAATGGTCGGAATTCATTCAGCCAGAACCTTTAGCATAACCAATTGGTCCTGGTGAACATCTGTTCATATATAATGGGCAAAGAATATTTTAATATTCTTTGATAATGGGTATATTCTCTGTCTCGGAAACATAAAATAGAAATAAATGTAAGATACTGCAGCAAAATTTCCACAAACTGCAATAACATTATACCCGCGTGCCAATTCTCACTACACATCATACTTGCTTTTTTCTAGGCACTAGGACTGAATTAAGTCCAGTTTCCCATGGTTATTGCCTTCAACAACTGTTCGTACAACATCAAAGAATATATCAATTTGTTTATTACATCCTTCTACTCGTGCGATGCTAGTAGGCGTAGGAGCTTTAGTTGACAATTGCGAATTTCATTTCTTAAGCCCAGACAACCTGTCACTGCTTACCAATTTCGCTGTGTTGTTAAATGTATAAGGTAAATGCATAGTTTCTACTAACTCAAAGGTTAATTTACGGGTGTCTAAAGACGTTATGGCATAAAAGTGCATCTCCAAGTCTAAAATGTGCCCCCTAATTCAATATTTTGCTCTTGAATAAAAACTTGTTTAAATGGTAGTTAAAAAATTCCATTGATAAAAATAAATTGAGCCGACTTCTGTGTCCCTCTTCCCCTACGTTTGCGCAACTGCGCTCATTTTTCTCATTAAATCCGCGCATCTTCTACTCTCGACGCCGCGTCCCATTGAACGTCGTCATGGGGTCCAAGGTCCCGAAAAAATGTCGCCCTATCGGCGACACCGGTCGCGGTGGCGAGAAGCGACGACCAGAGGCGACGACGTTTACAGTTGTAATTGGACGCTAATGAAGGCCCGTAAATAAGGGCCAGTCCAGAGAATGGGCCAGCCGCTGCGTTGGCCGCGTATCTGATCGAGATCGGATGGGAATAGGCGCTACGGGCGCGGCACACCGCCCCGAATACAAAAGACAACCGATCGGCAGCAAGATCTGAAATTGGTCGCGAAAAGCTAGACGACAGCGGCTGTCCGCCTTTAATTTTCAACCAAGGCTGTCAACTATTACCCTATTCTCACTTAAACCAATGGAGAGTTAAAATTGCTTATCATGCTTTTAGAAGTGGCTATCAGCCTGGTCCATTGCGACATTTTCAGATCTGTTGTGGTCCTCTTTTGATCTTTAGGTTACATTCTCCAGTCTTATCCATTTCAAAACGTCTAGCCACTTGAAGACTGAACTCTCCATATAGCTCTCTGTCAATGGCCCATTGCCTATTACCGAAAATTGCACAGTTGCCATGCTGTGGCGCCGACATAAAATAACTGTCATTTCTTCTTCATTTACAGAACCTGTACATGTTTCTTACGTCAATCCCATTAGCTTTAGATGCCTATTCAGCCTGCAATGTCCTCTTAGTAGACCCACTACAGCTTTGACTGTCTTTATGTCTTTCCTTATCAGGTCTGCCTAAATGTTCTACTATGAACTTTTTCGCCCTGGTGAATTTCTCCACCATTCTCGAGATTTGTTGGCCACCCATCGTTCTGTGTTCATTCTCGTGACTGCTTTCGGCCCTATGAAAGGCATTGATGAGCCTTGTTTGGCCATTTGATCTGCCATTTCTATTTCTACCATACATTTACGTAACATACTAAAAAATATCCGGTAAAGAAAAATTAGCCAAATAGGCAGAATGAGAATCGAGAGGGAAAAAATGTGTATATTAGAGAAACAAAACCTCCCTTAAATGTATTACTAAACTAGCATAAAAAAACATACACAAATTTGTGTAGGAATCTACCTCACTTGATTCTTACAAAAGTTATAGGGTTTTTAAATATCTATTAGCAAGTAATACATTTTTAAGTATACAGGGTCGGTCATAAAGTCGTGACGCATCAAAGTTTCATTTTTTTAAATAAAATCCCCTGTAGGTATATTTAGGCATATTTCGGTTCTTCCTTCTATTCTAAGCAAAAATCGAGATACATACAATGTACCTCAAACCAACCGTTTCCGAATTATTGACTTTTGAAAATATCACTTAAACAATTCGATTTAATTAATTTCGATGTGTTTTCCGTTTCATTTAACGATGCCATTCTGTGATACTTTATAATATTTGACATTAGTTTTCAAGTTAGTTTGGTTAGGAAATTACAGTATATAATATTACCATTATGTATCTAAATTCAACAATTTCCGAATTATGAAGTAATGATTTTGAAATGTTAAACGAAAATTCTGTAATTTCCAGACTTGATACAATCTCATTTTATACATCAATAAATGCTAACTTGAACACTAATGGCAAATATTAATAGTTTTCGCAGAATGGCATCGTTAAATGAAACCAAACACATCGAAATTAATTAAATCGAATTGATAAAGTGATATTTGTAAAAGTCAATAACTCGGAAACGGTTGGTTTGAGGTACATTGTGTGTATCTCGATTTTTGCTTAGAATTGAAAGTAGAACCGAAATATGCAATAATATACAGGGGTTGCATTTAAAAAAATTAAACTTTCATGTGCCACAACTTTACTACCGACCCTGTATACTTAAATTTATTACCCGCTAATAGATATTTAATATTTCAACACTATAAGATAATTTATCAACCCTATAACTTTTTGCGGTACCTCTTATTTTACATAATAATCGATCGTTCCCATACATACCAGCGACCCTGTATTTAAAATTATATGTGGAACGTCATCGATGTTCATTTCCCAGCCAACCGGATGCCGTTTTCAAAAGTTTTTTCTCGTTTACTTTCATGTCAAACTGGCTTCAGATTTTTTTTCTTTGTCGTTAATTTGAAAACGGCATAGTAAGAAAGAAAGAAGTTGAAACATACAGAGCCTCTAAGGTAGATGGAGAGGAGAGTATGAGTAGAAAAGAATAAAACTTGGTTGATTTACGCCCGCGCGTTTCGTTTTTGTCAGTGCGCGCGTAATTGTTCCGACGCGCTTTATTGCAAATAAATTTCCTTTTTACGATCGCGCACCAGCCCAGACCAGCTCGTTCACCGAAGAAACAAAACGCGCAGAAAAGGGCCCAGACCGACGTACGTGCACTTGCACAATGCCAAACGTAAAATACCCTTCAAGTTCTCGTGTTGTGCATTCATTTTTATACATGGTGTTTTGAAAAAAATAATAAAATCGAATATTTCACTTATGTACAAAAAAATCCAATATGAAGCGGATAATATTCGGCGAAAATTGCCCGATAAAATCGAAAATTACCCGGCGAAAATTTCCCGCAGAATGTCTAAGTGACAATGACACATTTGTCACTTCGATGTAAATTATTTTTAATAGGTATTCTCTACAAATGTCTCGATTTGTAAACGATTCTTTAAGTGCATTTGAAGAAAAAGTTGCCGAAAGTAAGCCGAAAAACACTATAATTAATCATCAGTATGTATGGAAACAGTTTATGGACTTTATAAAAGATAGAAACTACATTTTGGATGCGAACATCTTAATCTCGGCATTTAATATGAAAAGAAAAAACGGCCAAGACTATAAGGATTTTACGGTAAAAACTATTTGGAATGTAACAGCCGAGCTATTAATGGAAAAATACCAAAAAGAATATAATATTAAATTTAATCCTTTTCCTGACACCGAATTTAAAATATTCCTGGAGGCAAAAAGTGCCAAAAGGAAGAAATTGCGGATGAACCCTCTAAAAAGAAAAGAAAGCTCTAAGGCACTCAAATACGAAGAATTCAAATTGATGGTACGAAATTGTAATGAAGAATGTCCCGATGGTTTGCAAAAAAAATATTTTTGGTATTATCAGGTAATATTGATGCACTTGGGTAATTACTACCAAAAATGACATATATCAAATATCTTATTTCATCATTATATGATTAGCAACGAAAAATATCATGACATGCGGCAACATTTGTCATATCTACCAACATAAACCCTTTTTTATTGGCCAAGCCATTTACTTGATATGACAGCGTGATGTCTTTTTTAACAAGGATATAAAAATTAAAAAACAAAGGGAAAAGACTCTAAAGCAGCGTCTACTCTATGTGAAAAATAATTCGAAACATGTCAAATTGTCCAACTTTGACGCATTTCGATTTATTTCCAGTTGTCTTGGCCCACTTCGGTTTGCCTCGACCTACTTTCGATTCTTAAAAGCGCCTGAAAACTTGTGAGGAGGGCGTGGGGGGATATTTTTGACGTTTTTTGTTGCCTCGTTCAATTTTGTTGTCTGTAACCAAGGCAAAGGATTTTTTTTTCATAAATCTCAGTGAAATAGGTAAACCTAGACGTTTCTAAAATAGCTGTTGTTACGATGATATTTCATTAATTACATCTCCCCCCCGTTTTATGTTATATTGATATACTATATTTCACAGAATATTTGAACACGCGTTTGTTATATACATATAGTAGATATTTGAGAACAAAACTTTTCACTTAAACTGCAGGAATATAATTACAATATTTTTATGATTTAATTTTATTATAATGAATTAGGATATAAAATTATACAAGGTCCGGCAATAGTGCGTCGGGCATCTGTAGCTCATAGAATAAAATACTTGAGAATTTTGTTAACTTTAGTGCAAACCTAAAGTATATATCAGGATGTATTTCAGGAAAATATTTTAACTTCTATAGGGTGGCTCAAAAAAGTGTCAGTGGACCTGGATGATTTTTTTTAAACGGAACACCCTGTATATTATTGCATTTTTGGATTCCTTTCAGATCACTTTACATACACCTAAGATATAAATAAATATATTTCGATAGTTTCAGGGATTTTAAAAAATAAATCAAAAATATATATTTTTCAGCCCTTCTTAAAAAAACTATTAAAAATACAAGAACTGTTCTGAAATCAAAATTTAGGTATTTACTTTAGATGGTCTATTCTTACTTTGCTATAAATATGGTAATCGTAAAGCCTACAAGATGTTCAATATTCTACGCCAAACTTTCTAAAATATAAAATATTTTTTCTTTGTTTTTTTTAAATGGAATACCCTGTATATTATTTTTTTATTAGATGGAGAGTTTAAAAATGAACATTTTTTGTATTTAGAGTATTTCAAAATTCTTAACGGTTTCGCAGATACACGCAGTATTATTTCATATGGCGCTTTCAATGGTAAAATAAGAGAGAAAAATCATTAGGTGGCTTTGATAAAAATTTACTGTGGAAAATGCCATATGAAATATAAAACCGCAAATATCTGCAAAACCGTTAAAAATTTTGAAATACAGTATTTCAAACTCTAAAAAATACAAAAAATGTTCATTTTTTAATTCTCCCTCTAATGAAAAAATAATATACAGGGTGTTCCATTTAAAAAAACGAAGAAAAATTATTTTATATTTTAGAAAGTTTGGCGTAGAATTTTGAACATCCTGTATAATTTACGATATTCATATTTATAGCAAAATAGCAAAATAAGTACAGACCATCTAAAGTAAGTACCTAATATAGTTTTGATTTCAGAACAGTTCTTGTATTTTTAATAATTTGTTTAAGAAAGGCTGAAAAATATATATTTTTGATTTATTTTTTAATATCTCTGAAACTATCGAAATGTATTTATTCATATCTTAGGCTTATGTAAAGTGATCGGAAAGAAAGCCAAAAATGCAATAATATACAGGGTGTTCAATTTAAAAAAAATCATCCAGGTCCACTCACACTTTTTTGAGCCACCCTATAGAAGTTAAAATATTTTCCTGAAATACATCCTGGTACATACTTTAGGTTTGCACTTAAACAAAATTCTCAAGTTTTTATTCTAGGAGCTACAGATGCCCGACGCACTATTGCCGGACCCTGTATATGATGTGTTTGTTTACGACCTTAATTGATTAATATAAGAGTAGTATTTCTTAATGAGTAATACTGGTAACATTATCAATATATCCGCTTAGGAAAATTATTAATTGATCCGATATCAACAAAAGTATGGTCCACGGACATTATTTAAAAACAATGTTCTTTTATTGTTCTTAGGAGAAATTTGTCAATGATATTTTGATTAGCACCGAGCATGGTTTGATATAAATCCATTCAACTAGTATTTATTATGCAGGGATTTAGACAATTAAAAGTAAAAAAAACAAAACCAAATTTGTAAACTAAACTTTGCTACAGACTACAGTATAAATAATGTTACTTTATCATAACCAGAAATAATAAATAATTAGACGATTTTTTAATTAATTTTGTGTATATTTTGTTCATAAGGCGCAATACCGTGAATTATAAGCCGATAAATGGTAGACCGAAACGTTACTGTTTTATATATTTTTTTACTATATTGTAATTAATAATATTAAACAATGATCAAAAATAAATATTCTTGGGTAACCTTCGAGGAATAGCCAATTTAATTAGCCATCGGTAACTGGTAACTGTTTTCATATCAGTTTTTCCATGTTTACTTATTTTTCTGAAGCCACCACAACGTTTGACCTTGATTGCCTCGTGCTATTTCACAAAATAGTACGATAAATAATATGTTACAAAAATTAGTTCCCACCTTTCCTGAAATTGATCGACACGCACCGAAATCTTTCCAGAAATATTTCGTAAAACATTTCGGGAATAGTGTAGCGGCTGCTTAAGTGTTAAACGAATTTTTATTAACGGTCTAGATTTTTTACCAATATTTTCTAAGATTCTAGGTATTGTAACGTCTATGGATTCTTGTTCTGCTTCTACCCCGGTCATCGAGAATGATCTATTTATGCGTGTCTGCAAAGAGTCCGCGTGACCCCGACCAGAAAATTTATGCACCGGCCACAAAGACAGCAGAACTGACATGAGCCGGAGCCGAACATCGTCGATAATCGCGCCCGATTGTTATACATTTGCATCTCCGCATATCCATTCGTTATTTTCTCAGGAGCTCGGGATCCCAGTCTAATTGAAAACCGTCCTCGCATTTCTATTTTGTGTAGCTCCGAGCCTATTATTTTCGCGTTTGCCAACATCACTGCCTCAATTATTTCATCTCATCGATTATTTGATTCTGGAAGTCATGTTTGTATCGTTCGAATCTAATAGATTTTAAGGAAATAAATTAAAAAGAACTAACCAGCCAGATTCGTTGAGGGTGAACTCCAAATTTCGACAACACCCTAGAATTTTTTTAGAATTTAGAATGAGTGGGAGGGGGGTTAATCACTTCGACCTTACAGATCCATTGTGTCCCCCTTTCTTGAATCATAACTCATCATACAGTCCCAGGGCTTTGACAAAAGCCAGTATCTGGGACGGTTTTATAGAGGGTAGTTCTCCATCTCCAATATCAGTCATACCAAAATTCATGGCACGAATGGTTGTCGTCTCGGCGCACTCAGTGATGAGGTGTACTGGTGTTTCACCATCTTCCCCACAGAATCTGCATTCGCCGTTTCTTCTTAGTTTCAATCTACTGAGGTGTTCATTGACGAGACAGTGTCCTGTTAAAAACCCCGTGACAATCCGAAGATTGTTCTTACTCAGACCCAGGAAGATCTGTGATTTTTATTGATCATAAGCCCTCAGAAACTTCTTCGAGTGTCCTAGACCATTGCAAGATTTCCATTCCAGGTTGCGGATGGAATCTTCCAAGTTCTTGAGTTCCTCCTTGAGTTGGTTACCACTTGGAAAGCAGAACGGTTCTGGTCCAGTTAGTGGAGTGTTCGCTCCTTTTCTACCTAGATTATTTGCTTTTTCATTGCCTTTTATCCCTTGGTGAGCAGGCACCCAGTGTAGGAGGACTTTGTTTTCTTTGCCTAATTTATTCAGCTTCTCTATGTATTCTTTGACCAATTTCGAATTGATTGAGACTGAGTTGATCGCCTTTAACGCTGCTTGACTATCAGATAAGATGGCTATTTCTTGTTTCCGATAGTTCCTATCTAAGATAAGTTGTACGCATCTCTCGATAGCGTAGATTTCTGCCTGTAGGATACTAGGGTAAGTGCCCATTGGTTCGGAGTAATTAGCTCTCGGCCCAAACACTCCGATCCCTGTTCCCGTATTGGTTTTGGAAGCATCAGTATACCAAGTTATGGTATGGTCTTTTAACTGCTGGGCAAGCGTTTCGCTCTTCCAATCCTTCTTATTGCTCAATACTACATTGACATGTTTGTCAAAGTTGTACGTTCTTGGCATATCGTCCACTGGGAGTTGCAGGAGTGGTATTTTGTTTTTGAGGGTGTTCCAAGCCCCTGATCTGACAATTCTCCCAGTACTAATTCCGTTAGTGACCATTCTAATCATTGTCGCATTGGCATATCTACCAATGACAATGTGCAGTGGTGTTAGATCTAGAATGACCTCCATTGCTGCTGTTGGACAGGTTCTCATGGCTCCTGTGATGCAAACGCATGCTAGTGTTTGACAGCACAACACTACAGTGACAACACCCTAACCATATACAATATACATTGATTTGTTTTGACCCTATACATACAGTCCGTTTGCTGGATCTGTGTCTATGAAAGGAATGCGGACAAAAAACATTTAAATAAATAGCAATATATTTTATACGTCGACTTGACGAGTACGTCACCGCAAATCGCTCCGCCCACTCAGTTTATTGGCTATTTGCAAATTTGTCGAATTTTTATTAATGGGACGCGTCGTCTCATTAATTTTTGAAAATTAAGTTTATGAAAAACATCGAGAGAATATCGTTTCCCCTCTCACGGATACCCCGTAGCTACAGAACGGACAGACGTACTGTACAAGGTGGCGTCTCTCATACGGCTCGGAGGCTCCAAGGAGAACGGTAATTTATATCGAAATGAAATTTTGGGAGCAGATATTGGTTAATTTAGAGCATTTTTTAAAAATATAGAGAGTTATGCAGGGTGTCCCCAAAAAATGTGTACGTTGTTTTTTTTTGTAATGGAACACCCTATACCGGGTGCCTCTCAAAAGTGGCTCGCCCCTATAACTTTTTGTTAGCATATGACATAAATTAGGATTGATTGACGTATTCAATTGTTTTTGGTCACTTCCTGTTTCACCGGAAATTACTACAACTTTTGATTTTTAAATGGCACCTCCGGTATTTGCTTACTTATTCGATAGAAAATGACATTCTGAATAGAGTGACATATCATATGCCAACTTTTGAAATTCTCGCTTAATAAAAAATCTTATTTTAAAATTCAATCTAGAGTGTCATGGCTATGTTAAAAACACTAATTCTTAATCAAGGAGCCTTGGAAAAATAGATTCGATCGTCTAATGTTTTTAGTGTCTTGTCCTGGGCCAGTTAGAAAATGCCCAAATCGTATTTTTTATCATATCTCATTTTTTTCAAATAGAACGAGGGTGGCTCATTAGCATATTTGGAAAAGGCATTTTTTTACGGATAATTTGATACCACACACTTGGTATTTCGAGTCAAATTTTCGTTACGAACCGCAAGTTATAATTTCAAATAAACCATATGCGAAAATGTCAAAAGTTGACATATGATATGTTATTCTATTCAGAATGTCATTTTCTATCAAATAAAGTAAAAAAATGGGCAACGGCCCAGCTACGTCGAAACACCAGTTCCCATTAGAACACCGAAGTTAAGCGACGTAAGGCGATGCTAGTTGATGGACGGGTGACCGGTTCGAAACTTTGCATCGTGCTGTTGTCCAAGGGAAAAGTGTAAAATCTATTGATACACACTGCTCATTCACGCCGGTTCGAGGCCGGATGAGATCGGATATCTCGTGAGTAAGAGTTAATTTAGGCACTTCCTAAGTCGGTAGGCCATTGACCATAAAATGGCCGAGGACCGCAGTTCGGATTCTGCGTAAACAAAGTAGGTCCCGTCCAGTTTAGCCATTGCAGCAGAAAGGAGACGTTAACTTGTACCTCACACAAAGTAAAATAATACCGAGAGTGCCATTTAAAAATCAAAAGTTTCAGTCATTTCCGGTGAAACAGGAAGTGATCGAAAACAATTGAATACGTCAATCAATCCTAATTTATGTCATATACTAACATACAAAATCTCGTTTTTTTAACTGAAAAAATAAAAAAGTTATAGGGGTGAGCCACTTTTGAGACGCACCCGGTATATTAATTTATTTTCGGATTCTAGGAAAAAAGTAAAGATGAGTTTTATTAAAGTAGTGTATCTCTAAATTGTAAGGTTTTTGCCACATTTCACATTTTGTGAAAATGAAAAATAAATTTTAAATTTCAATAACAGCTATCTAAATTGTAATTTATCCTGTATAGCCTGATATTTAATTAAAAAATAACCATTGTATGTGAAACCAAATTAAAATTTGACCCAAAAAGTTATACAGGGTGAGACAAAATTAATATTGAAAAATGGCCACTTTTAAAAGCAAGTTACTCCTTTATTTTAAATGGAACACCCAGTATATTATTCCGATATTCAATAGAGAATTCATATATCTTCAAAATACTATTAAGGTTGCCTACCCCTTTAAGGAAGATTTTTCTAGATATTTTCATTTTTATGATTTTGCATCAGTCGATCTTTATTAATTGATAAAATTTAGGCGGCTGTGAAATACCTTTAGTTAATTTGACAAAAAAAGAATAAAATAAATGAATAATGACGAAGAATACTGTAGCGCAGTTCTGCTTTCAGTCGACAGAGTGAGTGGTTGTCGGAGATAGTGTTGCCAGAACTACTAATTATTCCGTAGATTTACAGATTTGGGGTACAGTACATTAATATTACGGATTCTTTATCATTAAACAATTTAATATAATATTATATGATTCAACAAAGAACGGCGTCAGAGTTGGCTTGGAAATGATGATCGCTGTTATTTCATATGTAAAATATTATAGTAAATGTCAATTGTCAAATATTCAGTACCTATAAAAGAATTTTTATTTTTGTTTTTTATTCTAAATTTAACACAAAATAAATGCAATTTCAATGCTTAAACGTGGATTTTCCATCCAAAGATATTTTCGTCAAACATATTACAGATATTACACATTTTAATATGGCAACACTGTCGCTTTAAATTCCACACCGTCTTCGATATGTCTTATAATAAAAATAAGTTGGCCGCAGAACGATTGGTGTCTCCACCGTACAGCACTTGAAACGTAACGGTTTTGCGGACATTCGTAATATTATATTACATATGGACTTTTAAACGGTATTTTTTATCAAAGCCGCCCAATGATTTTTGTCTCATCTTTTACCGTTCAAAGGCCATAATATGTAATAAAAACACGAATATTTGCGAAATCGCTAAAAACCATTTTTTCCTTTATATTTTTCGGGGTGTCTGTTTTCTTTTTTATGATAAGAACTGCTGCTGCACATAGAGCTAATGTTTATATAGGTATAGTTTTTGAAAAGGATAGGACCGGAGAATGTAACCTAGAGATCAGAAGAGGATCACAATATATCGGAAAATGTCACCTCAAAAATCTCAATCTAATCTAAGGTTTAATTGTCTGTTTAGATTATTTGTCTGAGGTTGTACTTGTTTCTTTATCGCTCTGAGCCGGGTCTAACCGAAGCAACATCGATTTTTCCTTTTAAGATCCATCGTCGAATAAGCTTATAGTATACGTAAATGCCAATAATTGCATTTTATTATACCCTTAGAATGGTGTACGAACGATTAATAACATGTAAAAATGCTATTAAACGTTTATGTGGAAAAAAGATAAAAGTAAAATTTTCATATTTCGAGTGAACCGGCCGCGGCAACTTTATAAAAATAAACGTAATTTATTATAAAATATTTTCATAAATACAAGTTTGAAAAAATCGAACGTCGTATGTATAAGCATAAACGAAAGTCAATAATCTGTATAAGGATGCGTTTTTTTATCGGATATTTTATGGTATAATTTTCTGTTCAACCGGTATATACAGGGTATGTTTTTTAGGGCAATAATAACCATCCCATTCAAAAAAAAACTAAATCTAGAGAAACCCTTAAATTAATATTTAGAGTTGGAAAAAATCATGATCTTCTATTTATACAAAATATGTTTTCAACACTCTAGTATATTTGATCATTTGATGTAGGGACCTCGTAGATGAACTCTCGCAATATTCTAAAGTTGATGAAAATGATATCAGCAGTATTATCTAAGCGACATTATAAAAAACACCGTACCTATCTCCTCTGATGATTATATCAAAACAGTACATATTACGGTTTGGGCGTTTACCGTTATGATTTCATAATATTTTATTACCATATATCGTTTATGACTGTCTTATACAATGCATTAGATAACACACAGCCGCGTTTCACACAGATACTTGTTAAGTTAATGTTTTGGAAATTGTCGTGGGTGGACAATAAGGGACTTTCTCTCGGGCTGTGGTCATAATTAAGAACATCAGATACTGTGCTTTGTCCTATATGCAAAATACGATTTCATAAAAACACAGAAAAATGGTAATTTATTTTCTACAATGATTGAAACAGTTGGCTACTCTGATTTTGCTCGTCTGGTTAGCACTAAATTTAAGAAATTCAAATATTTATCGGCTGTTATCAATAGCGTGAAAACAAACTAAAATGTAAATAATACAATTATTTTTTTGTAATTTCTTTTGTACCAACATACACACACCGGAAAAGTATAGGGATATTACAATCTTATCCAGCCATCGTCAGTAATTTTATTATTTGCATTTCTGATATAATAAAATTAAAATAAACAAATAGTTTACAGGACGTATTGGAAATAAAAATTCGAAATTTACCGAATTTTTCAAATTTACCTTGATTTTTATTGAACTCAAAAAAATACACACATTTTTTTTTACTCTAAACTGCGAATTTAAAAAAAAAGATAAAACCGTTTTTACTTAAAAAAGGGTATGGCCTCCTCTACTGTTCATTACAGCCCTACATCGTCTCTCCATGCTCCTGATCAGGTTGTCGATCTCTTCTTGAGGTACAGCCTGCCACGCTGCATTCACGGCCCGAACCAGATCCCTACGAGTTTCACGAGGCATACCCATTCTCAAAATTCTTCTTTGGACCGCGTCCCATACGTGCTCGATGGGGTTGAGGTCAGGAGATTGTGCCGGCCAGGGTAAGATGTTTAATTGATGAGCATTGATAAACTCACTTAGCACTCTGGCTGTATGAAGCCGTGCATTGTCATGCATGAGAATGAAGTTTCTCCCAAAATCATTGGCATATGGTAACACGACAGGCTCAAGAATTAAATCACGATATGTGATTCCTGTTAGAAACCTTTCAAGAAAAACGAGATCGGTTTTTCGGCCTAACTGGACTCCTCCCCAGACCATAACTGTTCCACCTTGATAAGGGACTTCCTCAACATGATCCAACCGAATAAGATTTCCCGGTTCTCTCCATACCCTAAGCCTTCTCGAATCCGGATGAATTCCAAAGCGTGACTCATGCGTGAAGAGAACATTGGCCTATTGTTCATTCGAGCACTGAACATGATCTTGAGCCCAGAAATATCGTACCTCTCGATTTCCTCTCGTTAAGGGTTGAGCTCTCCAGGGGCGCCTGCTTCTTAAGTTGACCTCTCTTAATCTATTGCGAAGAGTGTCAGGACTAACGGTTACATTATGTGTTTCCTGGAGAATTAAACTAAGCACTGGTGCTGTAGGAGTCGGTCGGCGTCGAGCATTTAATTGTAAAAAATGATCTTGCTGAGGGGTAGTAATGCGATGTCGCCATGTGTGCCTTTCAGCAACATCACCACTTTCACGGTAGCGTGCACTTAATCGCGATATTACACTTTGCGTTGTATTTAATGCTCTAGCTACGTCGATTTGGCGCATTCCATCTTCGAGCATACCCATGGCCCTTAGCATTTCGTCTCTGTCAAAATGTCTACGCTCCATAATGTCGTTTAATACTAAACAGAGTTATTTGAATGAATTCTGGCCAGTTATCATAAAAACATAGCCAGTACAGGTTAAATTCGAACAATTGATGCTAGGCGCTTTTTATACATTTGACAAAAAATGCACAAAACACTTCTGCAAATATCCCAAATTTAGAAATAACTAGTGTGACTACTTCGTTTCAATCGAAGTAGAAAGAATCGGCCTACAAATATGTGGTTGTTTATTCATAACATTTATTTTTAACTTTAATAAAATGATATCCCTAGATTTTTCCGGTGTGGTGTATTCAGTAAAATCATCTTGATTGATTTGTTTAATTTTAGAACTACGCCAACAGAAGCCTTATTAAGTCTCTAGGGCATATCTTTTGCTTCGGTAATACAGTCTGCTATCAATACAATATCAACGGCAGTGGCGGATACAGAGGGGGAGCCCTGGCCTCATGGGCTCCCCCTAAATCTGTAAATTGGGTTAAATATTAGGCTTTAGGGTTAAAATGGCGCCCTAAAGAGCATGTTGTACATTACTTCCGTATCCGCCCCTGATCATCGGAAAATTTTAAATGATTAATTTTTCACCAATAATGTTTACATCCTTTTCTCCAAAATCAATTCGCTTAAACATATATTCTAATAAAGTATTGAATAATTTTGATGATTTATTAACATCGCTCTCTAGCAATGTTAAATTTTGAGCAACAAAAAGAACTTGAAGAGAGAAACATTTGCTTAGCAGGTAAAAACCATACTATAACGTGGTATACTGAGGCTTCCAAAATCAAAGCTGGAATAGGGATAGGAGCATTTGGGTCGAAAGCTAAATACTCCGGGCCCCTGCCCCAGCATCGTTCAAGCAGAAATATATGCTATTGAATGATGCGTACAACTTTTCTTAACTACCGGAAACTATCAGAAATATACATCTTATCCGATAGTCAATCAGCCTCAAGAGCTATCAACTCAGTAACCATCAACTCGAAGTTGATCAAAAAATCCCTAGAAAAGTTAAACAAATTAGGCAAAGGAAGTAAAATCTCCCCTTCCTACTCTGGGTCCCAGCACACCAAAGGATAGAAGGTAATATAAAAGCAAACAATCTAGCTAGAAAAGGAGCGAACACTCCACTAACTGGACCAGAACCAAGTGAAAAACAACTTAAAGTGGAACTCAAGAACCTTGAAGGTTGACATCCGTAACTTAGAATGAGAGTTCTCTAACGCAACGGTCACTCAAAGAAATTTCTGAGGACGTAAACGACCGAGGAAAATAAAAGACTTTCCTTGATTTAAGTATATTTTCGTTTTATCATGGGCAATGTAAAAATTTTCGACGACAAAAATTCTTTTGCTAGATCTATATATTAATATTAAAAATGTCTTTCTTAGAAACTGCTGTTTTACTACAACTTTGTAATATTTCAATATTACTACACTATCGTTTATTATGCATTTTTGATTAACCTTACTTTTATCTCATAAAAATGTCTATTAGATAAAACACTTCCTTCTTATTTCATAAAGGATCCATTTGCGAAGCACAATTATTATAAAAAAAGGTTTAGGGAATATATCAGTTGTTGCTTCATGTCACTAAAACTACAACACAGTTAGCAACGAGATCTCAATGTTATAAAATGTCTTTTAAATTAACAGTTGCTTTCACAGTTCTTCTGTTAGTTAGTAGTTTATTTGTGTTTACAAATGGAAATACAAAAACTTATGCTCTACATGAAGGTAAATACTAATCACAATAAGTAACCATTTCTTTGGAAAAAATAAAAAACTACTAAGTATAATATACAGGGTGTTTGTCCAAACTGGCTCATCCCTATAATTTTTTTGTTTCTTCAGATAAAAAACGGTATTTGGTATGTTATTATATGATATAAATCAATATTGACTGACGTATTCAATTAATATCGGTCACTTTCTTGGGAAATTTTTGATTTTTAAAGCCGCGGGTATTTTTTGCTTTATGTGATAGAAAATGACATTCTGAATAGAATGGCATGTCATTTACAATAGTATTTTGAATTTCAGTCTCGAACGCCATGTCTGTCGTAACGTAGAAGTATCTTTTTTAATCAAGAAGCCTTGGAAAAAAACATTTGATCGTGTAATGTTTTTCGTATGTTTTCCTGGCGGGTTAAAAGATGGCCAATTCGTATTTTTAATCATAACTAATTAAACTAAAACAAGGGTGGTAGCATATTTGAAAAAAAAACAGTTTTTACGTATAATTTGATGACATACGTGGTGTTTCCAGTAAAATTGTCGTTATACAATATGATCAAAAAAATCGGCGTCGGCGAATGGGAAATGTTATCTATCGTTATTTCCAAGCCAACTGGACGCCGATTTTTTCGAGCACACGGTATTTATTGTCATAGCACTGTAATTAAACACAATTACATTTAAAATACAATTTTTTAAGAGAAAATGTCAAAATTTTATATTTATGGGATATGTCATTCTATTCAGAATATCATTTTCTATCAAATAAAAAAAAATACCGAGTGTACTATTTAAAAATCAGAACTTGTAGTCATTTCCGGTAAAACAGAAAGTGACAACGCCTATCAAACTTGATTTGTGTCCTATGCTAACACGCCAAATCTTGTTATTTTATCTGAAAAAATAGAAGTTATCGAGGTGAGCTTCTTTTGAAAAACACCTGGTATTTAAATCTATCAGAATTAAGTTGTAACTGAAATTATAGCAAATAATTATATTATATTTACTAAACAAATTATGTTTGTACATTACTGTAAATCAGAAATAATAACAAAAACAGTAAAAACAATAAAACAAACTACAAAAACAGCTTATAACGACAAAACGACAAAAACAGCTTATAGCGAATTCATTAAATGTCTGCTGACTGTCTGAAATGCCTCCATACCTACTTTCTACTTTTATGACTTTTGCCTTCAAAAATAATTACTGTTTTCTTTTTTCCAGGTCGCCAGTGGGTGAAGTGTTGTTCCAGTGGGTACCAACATAAACTGATATGTCCAGATGCAACAGCTAAATGTAGATATACAATTATTACAACAAGCGAAAAAGACAAATTTACACAAAGAAGTATAACTAAAATAGATTCTCAAATAGAGTGTTTGGATG